>NW_026652287.1:14809665-15024051 GCF_009828535.3 Hylobates moloch | reverse complement strand
AACAGCCTGCCCTTCTTCCTAAACAGCCTGCCCTTCTTCCTAAACAGCCTGCCCTTCTTCCTAACGGCCTGCCCTTCCTAACAGCCTGCCCTACAGATTTCAGACCTTCCCAGCCAGCCCCCATCACTGTATAGGCCAGTTCCTTGCAATAAATCTCTTAATATATCTTATTGGTTCTACTTCTCTGGCTGAACCCTGACTGACCTGCTCTGAACAGCCCATCAAAGCCAGCCACAAAGCCACCATTGTTTCACTTCAGTTTTAATTCTTGCATAAAACCTATTACCATTTGATTTTTTTTTTTTTTTTTTTTTTGAGACAGAATCTCACTCTGTCGCCCAGGCTGGAGTGCAGTGGCATGATCTTGGCTCATGGCAGCCTTGACCTCCCAGGCTCAGGCAATCCTCCTGCCTCAACCCCTCAAGTAGCTGGGACTACTATAGGTGTGTGCCACCACACCCAGTTAGATAGATTTTTTTGTCTATTTTTTTGTAGAGATGAGGTCTTGCTATGTTGCCCAGGCTGGTCTTGGACTCCGGGAGTCAAGCAATCCTCCTGCCTCAAGCCCCACAAAGTGCTAGGATCACAGGCATAAACCACTGTGACCAACTTGATATTTTTCTTATTCATTGTTTCTTCCAACATATTCTAGAGCAGCACTGTCCACTAGAATATTCTGTGATGACGGGGATGTTCTAGAACTGTGCTGTTGCAATAGGGCAGCCGCTAGCCACCTGTGGCGATGAACAACTTGAAACATGGCTCCTGAGAATGAAGAAGGGAATTTTAACTTTTATTTAATGAATATAAGTTTACCTGGTCACACGAGTCTGGTGACCGCTGTACTGAATAGTGCAGGTCTGGGACACAGACTGACGAGAGCCCACAGCCAGCCGGCCCTCCCCACCACTGTATCCCCAACTCCTCCTAGCAACTGACACAGGGGAAGTTCCATCCGTGTTTGCAGAATGAATGAATGGAGCCATTTGCGCCTAAGCGCGTTCGCATCAGGTTTCTGCCGCTTGTAAGCGAGAGTCCTAATTTGATGCTATCTACATGTAAGGGATTCCTGAGCGCCTACAAAACAGGAGGGCTGGAGCAGTTACGGGGAAAGGAAAGACATCAGCGTCAACACTAGAACATATGAGACCCTGTGGGCTTCGGGGGGAGCAGCTCTTCCTCTGCCAGCCCAGCCTTTCCCAAGTTAGAAGCAAGTAGAACAATAGGGCAATCAAGACCCACTCTTACTCTTTGTTCCAGTCAAAGGAAGAGCGTACGGTGGCAGGCGGCATTCTGGGGGGGCTTCATTCAAAGCCCAAACTGGGAAGAAGCCAGAGGGCATCTGAGGCTGTCCTATTTCGGGGGCCACTTTGCATCCTGTTTTTCTTCTGACTGCCAGTTCTCCCCCTTGATACTCAAGAGAAGAAGCCAGAGGAGGGCCCGGGCAGGCAAGCTCCCAGGAGGTTGCAGGGGTGCAGGGGCACCTGCCTGCCTGCAGCACCCTGGCCTCCACTCTCTCCCATCCGTGGCTCCGTGAGCCCCGGAAGGATTCCCAGCATCTGTCACCTGCTCTAAGCCACCCATTGACTCTGCAGCCAGAGTGTTATTTGAAAACCGGATAAGAGATCCAGGCACCTTCTGTTCAGCCTACCCTGCTTACTCTGCAATGTAAGCTCCTTGCCGTGGCCCACCGTGGGGGCTGCCACTGCCCACCTGTCTGGCTCCAGCTCCCACCGCTCTCCCCAGCATCCCCACTGGGCACCCGTGCTGTTCTCTCTGCGCCTGGGATGCTCCCCTCCCTCCAGTCCCAAGGCACTTCTGAGTGTTCCCATCACTCCCAGTCATTAAGACTTCCCCACCCCTTCAGGTCTCAGTTCAATCCTGAAGTCCTGAGAAAGTCCCTGAGCCCTGGAACCCAACACTGTGTGTGCCAGATGCAGAGAAAGTGCTTGATAAACACGAGTGGGAGGGGGAAAAGGAGGGAAGGTAGAAAAGAAGGAAGGGGAGGAGGAAGGAAAGCAAGATCTCCCATTATCCTTACATAAGCATATTCATTTTAAAAAAGGAAAACAATATCCACATCAGAGATCTTCCATTATCTTGACCAGAGGTTTTTCCTCGGGAAAGGAAAGATACAGATGACCACAAATTATGAGGCTGAAAACCATCAAAATGCCAAAAAGAAGAGGAGACAGAGAAAAAGAACAGCAGAGAAGAGGAAGAAGGCCACAGCAAGAGCACTCTGATAGCTGGGCCACATCTCCGCCAGGCTGTCTTCTGATAAGACAGCTGTGGCCTGGGAGAGGAAGGTCTAGGAAGGGACCCTGCTGTCCTCAAACGCTGAAGTTCCCAGTCTTGGAATGGAGCGGGAGGTGGAGACAAATGGTGAGAACGTGCTCTTCCTGCAGCCAAATCAGTTTCACCCTAGGACCTCAGCTCTGTAGTAACCACGGGGGAAACCTAGGGCTGTGTCCAGAGGTTTTGCCTTTATTTTGTGGCCTTTATTTTGTGGTTTGAGATTTTGCCTTTATTTTTGTGGCCAGGGAATGGTAGGTTATCTCTGGAGAACAATCAAGCCAGACAGAAGGAGAGTGGTCTCAAAAGAAGCAGCAGTGCTGAGGGAGACCATGGCTCAGAGGGAAGGGAAACAAAGAATGAGAGAGCTGAATTAGAAAGGCTAAAGCCCCTTGGAAGGGCCCCTTGGAGGAAAAAAGAGAGGAGGATGAGGAGAAGTGGAGAAAAGTGAGCTGGGGGAAGAAAAAGGCTGGAGGAGCCTGGTGATGGTGATGATGATGGGTAATAATGATGGTGGTGGGTGGTGATGGTGGTAACGATGGTGATGGTGGTAGTGGTGGTGGTGGTGAAGGTGATGATAATGGTGTTGGTGCTAATAATAGTGATGGTGGTGGTGATAACGATGGTGATGGTGGTGATGGTGCTAATAGTGACAGTGGTGGTGGTGATAACGATGGTGATGGTAGTGATGGTGCTAATAATAGTGACAGTGGTAGTGGTGATAACGATGGTGATGATGGTGGTGGTGATGGTGATGATGGTGGTGATGGTGCTAACAACAGTGACGGTGGTGGTGGTGATTTGCCTATATCATCTCATGTAATGCTCCCAACAACCAGTGTGGCCCAAATGATCATCATCCCCATCCTGCTGCTTAGGAAACTAAGCACAGAATCATAATATGTCCTTATCCACAATCACACAGCTAATAGGTGGCTGAGCCAGAACTTAAACCCAAGTTTGTTGGACTCCAGATTCCACAGTCTTAGAAAATGATTGAGGACTAAGAAGGAGAAAGAGAATGGAGCCTGCCCTAGCCGCCTTATTTAATATGATGACCAGTCCCTCCATTCCAGAGGGCACTACCAACCCTGCTTAGCCTGCTGCATGTCTTCTTTAATCCACAGCACTTATTCTCACACACTGCATAAGGTACGTGATCATTAGGACAATAATTCATTGTCTGCGCCCCAGCCCCCCACACTGGAAAGCAAACTTTATGGGGACACACACCTCAGCATGCATTTCTAGAGATCAGAAGAGCACCTGGCATAGAATAACCATGCAACCAATTTCGTTGAATGAGTGAATAATGGTTTTTTGGTTTCAGGCCATAGCTGCCATGATAAGGAAAGGTTAAGCTATCCTGGCTCTCGGATCCTTTGATCTTGCTAAATGAATGAATGAGTATTCTTTGGTTTCAGGCTAAGGGTGATCTAACAAGCTACGAGAAGAGAAAAATGAGTTAAGATTTCCTATCTTCGGGGCTCCTTGGGCACTGGAAAATAAAGATATCCCTAAAACCCAAGGAGAAAACTAAGATTAGCATTAACATCTCTAAAATAAAGCTACCTCCATCCTCTGAGAAAGAGAGAGAGACAGACACAGACACAGAGACAGAGACAGAGACAGAGACAGAGAGGGATGGAGAGAGAGAAAGAGATGACATTCTTGGCCAGGCACAAAGCAGCCTTGCTGCCATATCCTTGGTCTCCATATGAGTTCCTCAATACAACTTGTCTTCTGTCATTTAACAAACATGCATCCAGCCCTCACTTTGGGCCAGAATTTTAAAAATCTGATTTCATCACTGTAGGAAACACCAGCTCTGGGTTGAGCTGGGGCTATTAAGATGAATACAGTATCACCCTCAAGAAGTAAGAGTATGATGGGAAAGATACTAGTTTATTCCTCAGTCTGGGATAACATTTTTAGTTAGAGTAAAGGGAAGCCATCCAACTCCCAAGATGGTTAGAAGCTTCAAGGAACCAATTATTATTTTTGAGGGAAGAAGGAAATTCTCAACATGAATGATACTTTGAGGATGGCTCACTGGTTCCCCCTGGTGGACATTAATAGCAAGCACATCACACAGCTTTTCAGAGGTAGGCAGGGGCTCAGCGGTATAGAAGTATCTGGTGTTCGGGTAGCCAAGGGCAAGCGGTCAGCTCAGTTTGCAGAGCCCAGGAAAGGCCTCATAGAGAACCAGGCTTTGCACTGGGCCTGGGGATTCACCAGAAGGACAAAAGGAAAGAAAATTCTAGGCAGAGGGATGTGAGTACCAAGATGTGAAATCCAAGCCTCATCTAGAAAACTCTAAGTAATTCATGAATTTAGCAGATATTTAGGGCTTGAAGGGAAAATGTGAATGGTCAGACTTCAGGTAGGAGCCAAACGCTGGGATGTTTTGCAATCCATGAGGAAGACTGTGTTCTTTAAGCCACTAGTAAGTTTTCATGGATTGCTTGAGCTCAGGAGTTCGGGACCAGCTGGAAGAACATGACAAAACTCTCTCTCTACGAAAAATACAAAAAAGTTTGCCAGGCATGGTGGCACACGCCTGGAGTCCTAGCTACCCAGGAGGCTGAGTGGGGAGATCGCCTGACCCCAGGAGGTAGAGGCTGCAGTGAACCAAGACTGTGCCACTATAATCCAGCCTGGGCAACAAAGCAAGGCCCCATCTCAAAAAAAAAAAAAGAATACATATGTATTGAACTGCTGCTATGTGCTAGATATTGATCTTCATCCTGGGAATCAAATAGTGAGCAGAAACAAGTATGATCCCTGCCCTTTTGTAGCTCACAGTCTAGTGGAAAAGAGAGGCATTCATTTAAAAACAAATCACTCCCCAAAAAAGGTAAGCATTAAAATGTTTTTAAGTGGCAGCATCACCTGCAGGAACAGCATAGGTGAAGCACAGTGTTAAGGATCAGAACTGGGTACACAGTTCTTTACTAAGAAGTCTGAGTTGAGCTGACTTCAGTGATAAGTGCTGTAAGAATGGGTAAAAATGGAGCACTTGGTCATTGCTTTCAAGGTCCCAGTGGCCCTAAGGCTGGCATCTGAGGCAGGACATAGAAGACTGAGTCTTAGCAGCCTGGGAAGAGTCCAGAGGGAGGCCTATGTGGAGGTAGATCAGTGTAGGCTCAAACCATAGTGAGGTGTGTAATGAAAGTGCTGCTTGACCAAGCATGGGGACGCATGCCTGTGATCCCAGCACTTTAGGAGGCCGAGGCAGGAGGACTGCTTGAACCCAGGATTTCAAGACCAGACTGGGCAATCACAAGGCGAAACCTAGTCTCCACAAAAATTACACAGGTGTGGTGCCATGCACCACACCTATAGTCCCAGCTACTGGGGAGGCTGAGGTGGGACAGTTGCTTGAGCCCAGAAGGTCGAGGCTGCAGTGAGCTATGATCACATCACACCACTGTACTCCAACCTGGGTGACAAAGCAAGACCCTGTCTCAAAAAACAAAAAGTAGTGGCAGGCCAGGCACGGTGGCTCATATCTGTAATCTGTAATGTTGAGTAGTAAGTACTATAAAAGAAGACTCATATATACATACAGATACAGATCCTGAATCAGGATCTGCCAACAAGTAAAAATACAAAAGGGCATGTATGGAGGACTGGGCCAATGACCTGTTTCAAGTATGTTCTGTTTTGTTCACCGCTGCCTCCTCAGCCCTGCTGGCACCCCATAGCCACTCAGATTAGAAGACTTCTCCAGGTCTAGAACAATATTCAACAAATGCTTGTTGAATAGAGCAGGTTGAATCAAGCAAGGGCATCTGTGAGCCTCCACCTGACTCTGCCAGACTGATGCTCAACAGTGACACCTTGTGGTGGGAACTGAAACAACCGTGCTGATGGCCACTAACACTTCTCTGTGGCTGGCGTGTACAGAGGGGATCCCTTGGGACAGAAAGGCACCAGAATTTGCAGAAGAATCATGAGGCTAGAGAGAAGCAGAAAGCCTCAGGAAGATGATATCTGATGTTCTGCTAATAAAGACAAACAGGTATCTGAGCAACAAATGGAAAAGATCCAGGAGGGATGACAATATATTTGGCCCCCAAACTGATAGAACAAGTCACAGAGGTTATTTTATTAGGTGAAAAAAAAAATATTTCAGCAATATGTGTGGATAATTCTAATTCTATTTTTTAAGTACACATATATCCATTTGTCAGGAAAAATTATACCAAAATGACAACAGCAGTTACCTAGAGGGTGGGGCTTAGGGTGAATTTTTTTTAATCTATTTTCTGGTTTATGTTACAATTAATGCAAATTACTTCGTTAAAAAAAAAATTAGAAGCTAGACATTGACCCAAAATGCAAAGCCACCTCAGCATATCTAAAGCAAAAAGACCTTGGTCTCCTATTCACACTCAACATTTTCATATCTGGACCCTAATTATCCACAACCAGATACCCTAAACGTCAGCAGGTCTTCCTGGGGCAAGAGTTCAAATCCAAGAGCTACCCTTGCTGGCATCTTCTGGCCTCCAAATCCCAGGTCCACGCTGCCTCTTCCTGCGTTTCGGATTTGCCCCCCAGGGTTGACTCGTCTCGTCCTGGCCTGCAGTGGCGGGCACGGGATGCCGAGGGGCTGTGGCAGCTGTGCTGAGGACAAGTCTCCACATCCCCGACCCCAGGGCCTGCTCACCTGACATGTGGACATTCCTGAGGCAGGAGAGGGAGGCGTTGAGGCGGGCACACTCCTCCCGGTTGGCTCCGTATTTCTCCACGGTCTCGCACACCTGTTCATCCGTCATCTCCAAGAGGTCCTCCAGGCTCAGCTGGCCGGGGGAGATTTCCTAGAGGAGGGGAGAGAGGATTGTCAACCGTCGGGCAGGAACAGCATCTCTGCCTCCACGCTGCCCTCTAGTGGTGCCTAGAGGAGAACACTCCGCAGTGTAAACGCTTTGCATGACAGTGGGGTCTCCGAATCTCGGGTTTGCCACTCATTATCTAGATAACCTCTGACCAGTCGCTCAACCTCTCTGGGCCTCACTTTACTCATCTGTAAAGTGGGAATCCTAAGTGTCCATACTTGGCAAGGTAGCGTAGGTGCTTAGTGCTATTATAATTACTACCCTGTCTGGCATCAACACTGTGCCTGTGTCTCGAATGTTTATAAGGCAGGGCCCCATTTTTTCATGTTTGCGTGGCTCTCAGTGCCTCCCACTCTGCAGGGACTCATCTAAAATCCCAGCACAAAATCAGAGCAAGCACAGGACAAGGCAGGTGTGCTGGTGGCTGGGCCCCACTCTCTCTCTGCTTCCTCTCTTCTCTGGCTGCAGGGTCTAGGGCTCACACTGGTCTTCAGAAACGCTAATGGGAAAGGGGCTGAAAGTCTGTGCTCCGTGCTGGAAACGAAACTAGGTTTGTTTTTGAGCCCCACGGGGCATGGCTTTGCATCCTAAGGCAAAGTGGAAACGGTGGAGTATAGCGTGGAGTGGGAGAAAGGGACCTAGGAAAGGTAGGATTCCCAACTTAATGTGTTGGGCAGGTGAACTTTCACCGCCACCCCATGTTCCCAAAACAGTGTCTCCCTAGACACCATCATATGGACACACCTCAAAATTTGTCAAGCCTCTGTATTTATGCATCTGTATCTGTATGTATATATGAGTCTTCTTTTATAGTACTTACTACTCAACATTTTAACATATATTGTTATTACTTAAGGGTTTTTTGTCTTTTTTTTGTTTGTTTTGTGTTTGTTTGTTTGTTTTGAGACAGTCTCGCTCTTGTTTCCCAGGCTGGAGTGCAACGGCGCGATCTCAGCTCACTTCAACCTCTGCCTCCCGGGTTCAAGCGATTCTCCTGCCTCAGCCTCCTAAATAGCTAGGATTACAGCCACCCACCACCACGCCTGGCTAATTTTTTAGTAGAGACAGGGGTTTTTAGTAGAGACAGGGTTTTTTCAGTAGAGACGGGGTTTCGCCATGTTGGCCAGGCTGGTCTCAAACTCCTGACCTCAAGTGATCTGCCCACCTCAGTCTCCGAAAGTAAATAAGGGTGAAATAGCCTACGGATGGTGATTCTAGGGCAGTATTGCAGAATACATCTACCCTCTTGTGGTCATGTTTGTGTATTACATGTTTGTGTATTACAACAAGATACAGCTCCCACATTCAACTGATAGCCAGAAAGAAGAAAACTGTCTCAGTACAAAAAATTATCTTCAAAAATATGAGCTATGGGGCAAAAGTCGAAGCCCAATCAGTGCCATTTCAACTCACCCAGGCAGGCAAGGGGCAGAGAGAGAAGAAGAGTGGAGTCACTTGGAGGCTTTCTCAAATAGGGACACATTGCTGGTGAGCCCCTTTAAGAAAGGTGATGACCAAGGATCCGTTTATTTCTGGTTGTTGTTTTTCTTAAATAGAGACAGGGTCTCCTTCTGTCACCCAGGCTAGGTGCAGTGGTGCCATCATATCTCACTGCAGCCTCAAACTCCTGGGTTCAAGCGACCCTCCCACCTCAGTCTCCTGAGTAGCTGGGACTACACGCATGCACCAACATGCCTGGCTAATTTTTAAATTTTTCTGTAGAGACAGGATCTCACTATGTTGCCCAGGCTGGTCTCAAATTCCTGGCCTCAAGTGATCCTCCCACCTCGGTTTCCAAAAGTGTTGAGATTACGGACATGAGCCACTGCACCCGGTCCAGGATCCGAAGGTACAGAACGATTCACGTTCGAAGGGGGTGATTCATCACATAAAAGGATTCTCCTCTTTGCTTCAGGATTCACTTGTGCATTTTAATCTTATGATTTATATATGTATATATTTCAATTTACTCTGAAGTTTAAGACCAGAAAAAATCATAAAAGTAACATTTTTATAACATCAAAAATGGAGAAACCCTTAAAAACCTAGGCCAAAAGGGCAGAAATGGATGGAACACTGTTTTAAGGTTTTTGATAGATTTCCTGTTAGTATCACAAAGACTACTGAAAGTAGGCACCTTTATCATCACCACTTACAGACTGGGACAGTAAAATTCAGAGAGGTTAGACCACTTGCCTAAGGTCACACAGCAAGTAACTGGTGGAGCCAGGATTCAAACCCAGCTGTTTTACTTTGGAGTGTTCTCCATACTTCAGTCACTTCACAGAAAGGAGACCTCTGGTGGACGCATACCTGAACTTCAGACAAAGAGCAGAAACTCCACGTCTTCTCCCACCCACTCCCTGGGTCCCTGGACTCAAGATGCTCACTGACTAAGGCAAGAGCCAAAACTCAGGTACCGGCAGGCCAGGTAAATGTAAATGAGCAAATCGCTGCCAGACAGGAGCTCAGTTCAGCACGGTCAACATTTCTGATTTTGTAAGTGAAGCCAGAGATCCGGGTTTTTTAGGTAGACTCTTTTGGTTTTTAAGTATTGGCTCCAAATAAATGTCCTGACATCATATTAACCAAACAACAACATGTCTGCATATCAGAACCAGCTTGAGGGCCACCAGTTTTCAACCCCTGGTCAAGAATCGTTTCTGCCTTATTTGCCCCCACAAGTGGCACTTGATAAATGAATGATCCTGCAGCCTCCCAAAAAAATGCCCTGAGCCCTGCAAATACAACACTGTCTATCCTTGTACAGGACCATTCATTCTAGGGATATTCGCAAGAAACTCATCTGGGCTCTCTGGCCATGCTGGGAATGAAATAAGGAAATATGGAATTGCGCATGGTCTGCTGTGCATATGCAAGATGGGGTGGGGTGGGGGCCTGGAGGAATGGAGTGGGGTGATGCTGCATCTAACTTGGGATTCTTAGATCTGGTGGGGCTGGGTGAGATTCTTGTCCCTGCGGACAAGGTCTAAAAAAGACGGCCGGGCGCAGTGGCTCACGCTTGTAATCCCAGCACTTTGGGAGGCCGAGGCGGGCGGATCACGAGGTCAGGAGATCAAGACCACAGTGAAACCCCGTCTCTACTAAAAATACAAAGAAAAATTAGCCGGGCGTGGTGGCGGGCGCCTGTAGTCCCAGCTACTCGAAGAGGCTGAGGCAGGAGAATGGCGTGAACCCGGGAGGTGGAGCTTGCAGTGAGCCGAGATTGCGCCACTGCACTCCAGCCTGGGCGACAGAGCGAGACTCCGTCTCAAAAAAAAAAAAAAAAAAGACAGGAAGTCTCTTCAAGTAGGAAGCAGGGAACACCTTGAGAGAGGACTCTTGGTTTCACTGGCAGGGAGGCAAGCTCCTCTTCTGCCCAGCTCAGGGGGACCCAGGCAACAGGAAAACAAGGCTAATGCACAGTGCTTCCGACCTAAAGCTTTGCCATCCATCTGAGCTGGACATCCTGCTAGCCCCATTCACTTACCAGCTAGACTAGTCACTTAGCTCTGAGCCTCAGTTTCCCACTCTGTACAAGGGGGATAATAGTCACCCTACTCAAAAGGTCATTGTGAGGAGGCTGAACAGTCTCAGCAGTTGAGATCCTAAGTGCAAAACCCTTAGCACAATGCCTGGCATGAAACATGCAGTGATGTCTGCTGGGTTTATTAGGTTTGGCTTGGCCCTGTCACTACAAATGAGTCAGTCTCTGGGATCCCAGGGTGTAAGAAAATCTCAATATTCTCAAGATGTTAAGAACGTGGTCTAATCTGTGAGAGCAGACATAAGATGTCAGATGCTCACAACAGTAATAGGCTGGCATCTGCTGAATGCTGTTTGGTGCCAGAATATGAGCTGAACTTTTTTTTTTTTGAGACAGAGTCTTTCTCTACACCCAGGCTGGAGTGCAGTGGTGTGATCCCAGTTCACTGCAACATCCGCCTCACAGGTTCAAGCTATTCTCCTGCCTCAGCCTCCCAAATAGCTGGGACTGCAGGCATGCACCACCATGCCTGGCTAATTTTTGTACTTTTAGCAAAGACAGGGTTTCACCATGTTGGCCAGGCTGGCCTCAAACTCCTGACCTCAAGTGATCTGCCCAAAGTGCTGGGATTACAGGCATGAGCCACTGCGCCTGGCCTTTTTTTTTTTTTTTTTTTTTCCAGATAGGGTCTCACTCTGTCACCCAGGCTGGAGTGCAGAGGCATGATCATAGCTCACTGTAACCTCAACCTCCTGGGCTCAGGTAATCCTCCTGCCTCAGCCTCCTAAGTAGCTAGGACCACAGGCATGCACCACCACACCCAGCCAATTTTTGTATTTTTTGTAGAGATGGGGTTTCGCCATGTTACCCAGGCTGGTCCCAAACTCCTGTGCTCAAGCGATCCATCTACCTTGGCCTCCCAAAGTGCTGAGATTACAGGCATGAGCCACTGCGCCCAGCTGAGTTGAACATTTTATAAAAATCATCTCATTCTACGATGTCGGCTATTTAAGAAGAGATGACAATCATTATGCACATTTCACAGATGATAATATTAATGCTCTAAGAAAGTATTGTTCAATATGGCAGCCACGGGCCCCATTAATTAATGTTAAACACAATTTAAAATCTTAATCACATGTCCTAATCACAAGTGGCTACCACATCCGGCAGCACAGATAGAAAATATTTCCATCATAGCAGAAAGTTCCACTGGACAGCGCTGGACTAAGAGGTGAAGTGATTTGGCCACAGTGACTCTGAATATGTGGCAGAGCTGAAGGGTTCTAACTGACTCTGGAAGCACACTCTCAATGACCCCATTCAGACAGCATCAGTGATCCTGAATGTTTTCGTCCAGCCCATATTTATTGAGAGCCTGCTATGTGCCAGGGACTGTGCTGGGCACAGCCAGAAACCTGCAGCTCAAGAGCAACACAGGGGGTAGCTGCTGGCCAGTAAGGGGTAGGGGACACAGGGGCCCCCCAGGTCACCTCTAGGACTTCCTTGCGCACATCGACGATTCGGAACCAGTGCCGTAGCTGGGGGAAGCCGTCCAGCTCTGCGTTGCGCTCCTGCAAGGCCACCTTCTTTTTGCAGGACAGCTGCCTGCTGAAGTACTTCACCAGCTTGCTCTGTGGAGACACAGACGAGGACAGAGGACACATCTCAGAGGCAGCGACACGAGGAAGAGAGGCGAGAACCCCCTACGAACCCCCACCCTAAACCCAGCCAACTCTGTATTTTAAAGACTGGTTCTGCTACATTGAGATTCAGTTTGGCACCCATCTTTCCACCTCGTTGGTGAAGATGGTCAAACAGGCGGCTCCAGCATCTTGCTTGGGGCTGGGGAGGTGGCACACATTAGTACCAGTTCAGTGGAGGGACTTTTGATCTCACAATTGCACACATCTTTTTCTGTTTTTGTTTTCTTTTGTTTTGAGATGGAGTTTCACTCTTTCACCCAGGCTGGAGTGCAATGGCATGATCTCTGCTCAGTGCAACCTCCACCTCCTAAGTTTAAGCAGTTCTCCAGCCTCAGCCTCCTGAGTAGCTAGGATTACAGGTGCGTGCCACCACGCCTGGCTAATTTTTGTATTTTTAGTAGAGACGGGGTTTTACCACGTTGGCCAGGCTGGTCTCAAACTCATGACCTCAGGTGATCTGCCCGCCTCGGCCTCCCAAAGTGCTGGGGTTACAGGCGTGAGCCGCCGCGCCCAGCCTGCACACATCCTTTGATCCAACAATTCCACTTGCGGGAACTCCTCCAACAGACACGATCCTGTGCAGAATGACTGTACAAGAGGCTACTTCCCTACAGTTCTGTTTGCAATAGCAAAGGACTGCAAACATTCTGAGAGTCCATCAGTAGGAGACTCGTTACATAAAGGACGCTACAGCCAACAAAGAAACTTACGCAGCTCTAAAATCAAACCACGAAGCAAGCTCTGTACTGCCAGAGAGCAGTCTCCAGGGTACACTGATAAATAAAAATAAATACTCTCACATTCACAAGGAAATGTTTCCCTGTATATATCTTTGTAAATATAGAAACTCTGTCCACAAGGACTCCCAATTCTTTGTTTTTTTTTTTGAGATGGAGTCTCACTCTGTCACCCAGGCTGGAGTGCAGTGGCGCGATCTTGGCTCCCTGCAAGCTCCGCCTCCCAGGTTCACACCATTCTCCTGCCTCAGCCTCCCAAGTAGCTGGGACTACAGGCGCCCGCCACCACGCCTGGCTGATTTTTTGTGTTTTTAGTAGAGACGGGGTTTCACCATGTAGCCAGGGTGGTCTCGATCTCCTGACCTAGGGATCTGCCCGCCTCAGCCTCCCAAAGTGCTGGGATTACAGTCGTGAGCCATCACGCCCGGCCAAGGACTCCCAATTCTTTTTTTTTTTTTCTTTTTGAGACGGAGTCTCGCTCTGTCACCCAGCTGGAGTGCAGTGGCGCGATCTCGGCTCACTGCAAGCTCTGCCTCCCGGGTTCAGGCCATTCTCCTGCCTCAGCCTCCTGAGTAGCTGGGACTACAGGCACCCGCCACCACGCCCGGCTAATTTTTTTGTATTTTCAGTAGAGACGGGGTTTCATTGCGTTAGCCAGGATGGTCTCGATCTCCTGACCTCGTGATCCGCCTGCCTCGGCCTCCCAATGTGCTGGGATTACAAGCGTGAGCCACCGCGCCCGGCCCGGACTCCCAATTCTTTAGGGGAGGGAAGAGGAAGGGTGGGGAAAAAGGGTGGGGGAAACATTTTATTTAAACTCTTTTGTGCTGTTTGAATTGTAAGTCCTACCAAAGCATCCAAAAATTACTCTTTTAAAATGAGATAGACCTGAACCTAGGCTTCTGGAGGGATCCCATGACATGAGAAAAGAAAGCTTTTTACTTCTGGATTTGTAAAATCTCACATTAACCAAAGAAAGGCAATACTTGTGTGTCTGAGCAGAGAAAACAATTTGGAAGAATAAACTCCAGGCTTCTAACTTGGGTCAAGTATTTCTTTATATACATTTTTTTGTATGCATTCAGTAGTTACCTGAGGTATAATATGTTATCATCTTTTTTTTTTTTTTTTTTTTTTTAAGAGACAAGGTCGTGTTCCATTGCTCAGGCTGGAGTGCAGTGGTGCAATCATAGCTCACTGAAGCCTCGAACTCCCTGGCTCAAGAGAGCCTCCTGCCTCAGCCGCCCAAGTAGCTAGGACTACAGGTGAGTGCCACCAAACCTGGCCTATATTATCATCTTTGTAATTTAAAATGTATTTAATAAAGATAATTAAATAAAACAAAATTAGAATTAGGTATAGAGGTGCCTGTGGCATTTCAAAACACAGTCAACCAACATTTATCAAGAACAAAGTCTGAATTCTAGGATCAAAAATTTCAGAGGGCCAGGTGCCCTGGCTCACACCTGTAACTCCAGCACTCTGGGCAGCCAAGGCGGGAGGACTGCTTGAGGCCAGGAGTTTGAGACCAGCCTGGGCAATATGGTGAAACCCTGTCTCTACAAAAATAAAATAAAATAAAAATCCTCACTCAGGAGGCTGAGGTGGGAGGATCACCTGAGCCCAGGAGGTGGAGGCTGCAGTGAACCATGATCATACCACTGCACTCAACCCTAGCTGACAGAGTGAGACCATCACTCAAAACAAAACAAAACAAAACTTGGAGCCTGGGATGGTTGTCATGGGTTTCTGTTGCTTTTGCTATCTGGTCTCCACTCCCCCCACCTTTTTTTTCTTTTTGAGATGGAGTCTCGCTGTGTCGCCCAGGCTGGAGTGCAGTGGCGCGATCTCGGCTCACTGCAAGTTCCACCTCCCGGGTTCACGCCATTCTCCTGCCTCAGCCTCTCCGAGTAGCTGGGACTACAAGCACCTGCCACCACGCCTGGCTAATTTTCTGTATTTTTAGTAGAGACGGGGTTTCACCGTGTTAGCCAGGATGGTCTCAATCTCCTGACCTCGTGATCCACCCGTCTCGGCCTCCCAAAGTGCTGGGATTACAGGCGTGAGCCACCGCTCCCAGCCTTCCATTCCCCCTTTTACCGAAAAGAACATGTCAACTTTCTTTCAAGGAACCTCCCTTCTTTGGCCCGCAGTCCATCCAGCTGATGTGAAGCTGTTTCCGTTGTATCACCCCATCACAGCTGCAGGGTGCGCACGTGATCCAGGCCCCACCAAACAGCTGTATTTGGGTCAAGGGCAATCACGGATCCAGCTGGGCCACTGAGACCCCACCAGGACCTCTTCCAAGCACTCAGGACATAGCCATAGCACACCCTAAAGAGCTGCCAGGTGGTGTCATGGAAGACAGGAGCTGCCTAGGCCATCGTCCCTGCTGCCATCTGGGAGCCTCCTGACGCTGAAGCCCATTTAGAAGAGAGCAGAGCCAAGAGATGGAGTCACATTCCCAGCCACACCCATCATCTGAGCCCCAGCAGTGAGCGGAGAAACCAGATCTCCCTGGACTCTGCAGTGATGTGTGCCAATAAATTCTCTTCTTTTGCTTAAGCTGCAGTGAGCTGGATTTCTGTCGCTAAAGCCTCCTGACTCAAAGGGAAATTAAAGAACATCGAGTCCACCTCCTTGAGGGAGTCTTGGCATCCCTGGTATACTGGTTTCCTGTGGCTGCTGTCATGAATAACCACATACTAAGTGGCTAAAAACAACACAAACATACTGATCTCACAGTTCTGGAGATCAAAAGTCCCAAATCAGTCTCACGGGGCTAAAGTCAAGATGTCAACAGGGCTGGTTCCTTCCAGAGGCTCCAGGCAAGAATCAGTTTCCTTCCCTTTTCAGTGATCAGAGGCCACCCGCATGCCTTGGCTTCTGGCCCCTTCCCCACATCACTCCACTTCCTCCATCACCACAGCTCCTGCTACTGCCCCTTACCCTCCTGCTTCCCTCTTATACAGACCCTTGCAATGATCTGGGGCCCACCCAGACAACCCAGGGCAATCTCCCCATTTCAAGATCCTTATCTTACATCTGCAAAGTCCTTTTTCCCATGTATGGTCACACAATCACAACTTCTGGGGATTAGGAGGTAGAAATGATTGGGGGACTGTTATTTAGCCCACCACACCTGTGCACTTACCCGGGCAAGTGGTTCAACTCTACCTGGAGGAGAGGGGAGGGGCTGAGGAAAGGCAGCCCCAGCAGAGGTCAGGGCCCCATGAGGCAACCATCCAAGAAGAGCATCCAGAAATAGCAATGGCCCAAGGAAGTGGGGAGATTAGGTAAATACAGAAAACTGAGCAAATAAATCTATTGAGCATTATTTTTCTTACCGTCTGAGAAGAGTGACACGGATGTGGGATGGGAAAAGCTAGACCAAATCCTGTGGTATTGTTTGGGAAGAGTTATCCCATACATATAGATATAAAAATAAATGTTGATGTAAATGTGTGTATATGTATACATACATGCATTGCACACACACACACATATATATAGCCTAGATTGTCCACTGAAGGCACTGAGATTTACCCCAAAAGGTGAGTTCTGGGCTACATTAGTTTACAAGGACTGTTGTAACAAAGTACCACAAGTTGGTACTCCAGTCTCGCAGTTCTGGAGGCTTGAAGTTTGAAATCAAGGTGTCGGTGAGGCCACACTCCCCCTGAAGGCACTGCGGAAGGCCCTGCTACAGGCCCCTCTCCTCGCTTCTGAGAATCCCGTGGCTTGTGGCAGCCAAACTTCAATCTTCACATAGCATTCTCCCTTTATGTGTGACTGTGTCCAAATTTTCCCTTTTTACAAGGACACCAGTCATATCGGACTAGTATGAACTCATCTAAACTAATTACATCTGCAACAACCCTATTTCCAGATAAGGTCATATTCTGAGACATTGAGGATTAGGATTTCAACATTTGAATCTTGAGGGATCACAACTCTGACCCTCAAGATTCAAATCTTGAGGAGTGAAGCCCTGACCACCCCAATCTGACCATCTGTCTGCAAAGACACTGCATTCATCCTAGATAAGGGACCTGGGTGACAGAGCGAGACTCCATCTCAAAAAAATAATAATAACTAATTAATTTTAAAAATAAAATAAAAAACTAATCAGGTTTAAATTACTAAACATTCTTTAAAAGCCAAATATATCATTTATCTAGTTTGTTTAAAGTACAGGTTACAGTTATACTGCAAGAGAACGTACTTTTAATGGGATAGAAAACTGTGTCTTCCTAATTTGTAATTTAAGTTCTGATTTTGAAATTAGTAACGTTTAATTTAATCCATCCTATTTATAGAAATTACATGAAAGATATACAAACTTATGTCATTGGCAATATCTGCAAATCGGGCTTTGTACCAAGTGGTTTTCCTCAGCCTTTTCTTCTGAATAAATGACGTTTTACTGTTCATTATTCTATATGTATGTATGCCCATGTTGTATTTCAAATATTGCAAAAGAAATAAGGATCTGGTCTCTTTAAAAAATAATAATAAATGATCATGCTTTATCAACTTCTTTTCTTTTCTTTTCTGAGACAGGGTCTCACCAGGTTACCCAGGCTGGTCTTGAACTCCTGGGCTCAACTAATCCATTCACTTCAGCCTCCCAAGGTGCTGGAACTACAGGTGTGAGCCACCATGCCCAGCCTCAATTTCTTATACGAAAGAGGTAATATCAACTTGGAAGCCAGTGACGTCATGCCTCATACCTTTAAAAAAGTCACAGAAAATTGAAAAACTAGGCTAAGACCAGAAGTTAAATGGCAGGACCAGTGGAACCATGGTACTACCTTATGCAAACATCTGTTGGAGAATAGTAGTGTTTCCCAACTGTGGGTATCACTGATAACTTAAGAGGTGGTACCCAGGCGTAGTGTTAAATAACATCATATCATACAGCATAGCGAGCACTTTCTTCTCTGTCCAAATTTTTCTCCAGCCATCTGACTATATCAAGGAGACAGTCTCTGTTGAATGATACTATGTCTTTAACAACTCTCTAACCTCTGTAACACTTGCTAATCTCTCTCTCCCTTTTTTTTTTTTTTTTTTTTGAAACAAGGTCTCACTCTGTCGCCCAGGATGGAGTGCAGTGGCATGATCATGACTCACTGCAGTCTCGACCTCCTGGGCTCAAGCCATCCTCCCACCTCAGCTTCTCATGTAGCTGGGACAACAGGTATGTGCCACCATGCTTGGCATGGGCCACCACACCATGCCTTTTTTTATTTTTTGTAGAGACAGGCTTTACTTGGTTGCCCAGGCTGGTCTCTAACTCCTGGACTCAAGCAATCCTCCTGCCTCAGCCTCCCAAAGTGCTGGGATTATAGGCATGAGCCACTGCTCTCTTTATAATAGAGCACAGGACACAGTCTCAGAGCCTTGGGCAGATAACAATATGAAACACAATTTCATGACACTTGTGTTTACATTGTATTTATTTTCTCCATTGCCTTCCATTTATGGCAAGTGATACTAGTTTTCCATTACAATAGTTGCACATGGTTTAATTTTTAAATACATGTGTGTTTAAAAATTGAGTTGATTCGGCCGGGCGCAGTGGCTCACGCCTATAATCCCAGCACGCTGGGAGGCCTAGGTTGGCGGATCACCTGAGGTCGGGAGTTTGAGACCAGCCTGACCAACATGGAGAAACCCTGTCTCTACTAAAAATACAAAACTAGCCGGGCGTGGTGGCACATGCCTGTAATCTCAGCTACTCGGGAGGCTGAGGCACGAGAATCGCTTGAACCCAGGAGGCGGAGGTTGCAGTGAGCCAAGATCGTGCCATTGCACTCCAGCCTGGGTAATAAGAGCAATACTCGGTCTCAAAAAAAAATTTTTTTAACTTAAAAAAAATTGAGTTGATTTAAAGAAAATACACAGATATGGCAAAAAGTATGATGGTGGTATCAAACTGATGCATTTGGGGAAATACTGTTCTACAAAATAAAGTTCTGACTCCTTAAACTATTACTTGGGGCTTAACCCTACTCCATTTCTCCTTCCTTGCCTCATTCATTTCCATGTAATTCCCTAAACAGGGCCAGGCACAGTGACTCAAACCTGCAATCCCAGCACTTTAGGAGTCCAAGGTGGGAGGATCACTTGAGCTCAGGAGTTCGAGACCAGCCTGGCCAATATGGTAAGATCTCGTCTCTACTAAAAATACAAAAATGATCCAGGCATGGTGTTGTGTGCCTGTGGTCCCAGATACTCAGGAGGCTGAGGTGGGAGGATGGCTTGAGCCTGGGAGGTCGAAGCTGCAGTGAGCTGTGTTCATGCCACTGCACCACAGCCTGGGCAACAAAGTGAGATCTTGAATTTAAAAAAAAAAAAAAAAGAAAGAAAGAAAAATTCCCTAAACACATGCAGGACCTCAAATGTCACCTCTCTGATTCCTCCTACCTGGAAGTCCTTTCCATGCCCACCTGAGGAAGGCTATAAAAATGACCTGAATCCTTTACACCCCTCCTGTGTCCATACCCTTTGCAATGTCACTTTGCAGTTAATTCACCAAAGAGGTGCAGTCTGTGTCCACGCCTTTTCAATACGCTGGCTATGTGACTTGCCTCAGCCAATAGAAGGAGGCCTGTGTGCTTCTACTTGCTGGCTTGGACCCCTGTCACCTTCATGAGAATGTGCCCAGGCTAGTCAGTGAAGGATAAGAGACTACATGGTGCAGAGTCAAGTTTTCCCAGACGTCCCAGCCAAAACCATCCTGGCTCAGTTGACAGCCAACTCTTGGCTATAAGTGAGGCCATCCCAGATCAGATGAGCCACCAATCTACTGCTGATCCCAGAGGCATGGCCAATAAATGCTTATGTTATGTGCCACTGGGGTTTTATGTTTGTTACGCAGCATTATGGGGACGTGTAGCTAGCTGATACACCGCAACATCAACGCATGAAAATCTGAATTTTTCTCCAAAGCCCACCTCAAACGCCACCTGCTCCAGCAGGACCTTATAAATTCTTTCTTGGGACTTTATTTGTACACACTGTATTATAGAATTATTCACAATTTTCCTTGCATTATAACTAAGAAGACACTAGATCCCTTAAAGGGTTAAGGTGTCCTTGCTAGATTTGGAAAAGTAAATGAAATAAATATAACAATAAAAATACGGCCGGGCACGGTGGCTCATGCCTGCAATCCCAGCACTTTGGGAGGCTGAGGTGGGTGGATCACCTGAGGTCAGGAGTTCGAGACTAGCCTGGTCAACATAGTGAAACCCCATCTCTACTAAAAATACAAAAATTAGTCAGGCATGGTGGTGCACGCCTGTAGTCCCAGCTACTCGGGAGGCTGAGGCAGAAATCTTTTGAACCCAGGAGGTGGAGGTTGCAGTGAGCCGAGATCACACCACTGCACTCCAGCCAGGGCAACACAGCGAGGCTCTGTCTCAAAAACAAAAAAATTAAAAAAAAATAAAAATAAAAATACCATTACTGGGCACTTCCCCCATGTGTCAGGCCCATGCTGAAGGTCACACATGCATTATTTCAATATATCCTGACGTTCCCAGGAACTAGGTCCTATTAACATCTACATTGTACCAAAGAAGAAACTAGGCACAGAGAAGTTAAATCATTTGCTCACAATCACACAGCTAGTAAGTGCAGAGCCAAGATTCAAACCCAGTCTAATTCAAACACTCCAAAGTTACAGAAAGGATAACCTCATTTTAATTTACTTTAATTATTTCATAAATGCATGCATATATTTTCTTTTCTTTTCTTTTCTTTTTTTTTTTTTTTTTGAGACAGAGTCTCACTCTGTCGCCCAGGCTGGACTGCAGTGGCGTGATCTCAGCTCACTGCAATCTCTGCCTCCAAAGTTCAAGTGATTCTCCTACCTCAGCCTCCCGAGTAGGTGGGACTACAGGTGCGTGCCACCACACTCAACTAATTTTTGTATTTTCAGTAGAGATGGGGTTTTGTGCCACACTGGCCAGGTTGGTCTTGAACTCCCGACCTCAGGTGGTCCTCCCATCTCGGCCTCCCAAAGTGCTGGGGTTACAAGAGTGGGCCACCATTCTTGGCCGCATATATTTTCCTTGTAAGAAAGTTAGAACATTTCAGGCCAGGCACGGCGGCTCACGCCTGTAATCCCAGCACTTTGGGAGGCCGAGGTGGGCAGATCACCTGAGGTCAGGAGTTTGAGACCAGCCTGGCTG
This sequence comes from Hylobates moloch, assembly GCF_009828535.3. Taxonomy (NCBI): domain Eukaryota; kingdom Metazoa; phylum Chordata; class Mammalia; order Primates; family Hylobatidae; genus Hylobates; species Hylobates moloch. Next base: position 15,002,778 of record NW_026652287.1, on the reverse strand, counting down.
ACATGGTGAAACCCCGTCTCTACTAAAAATGCAAAAATTAGATGGGTGTGGTGGCGGGCGCCTATAATCCCAGCTACTTGGGAGCCTGAGGTAGGACAATTGCTTGAACCCAGGAGACAGAGGTTGCAGTGAGCCGAGATCATGCCACTGCACTCCAGCCTGGGAGACAGAGCAAGACTCCATCTCAAAAAAAAAAAAAAAGAAAGAAAGAAAGAAAGTTTGAACATTTCAGATAAGGCTAGAGCTCCCTTTGACCGCTCCCAAGAATGCAGATCCCCATCCCTGGAGGTAGAGCGGGTAATCACTGAGACTAGTTAGGTGCCCATCTTTCCAGACGTTGATCTGTGAATTTTCACAAATACGTACAGATCTGTTGAAACTCTGCAATGTGGCTTTATGTGTACGATTTCTTTTTTCCTCTCACATAAATGATATCATACAGCATGCACTTTTGTGCACTTGCTTTTTTCACTTAGTAGTAAGCCCTGAGGGTCTTTCCACGTTAGTTCATACAGATCTGCCTCGTTCTTTTTAATCTTCTGCATGAAGGATTCCTTTGATACCTGGGTGAAAAGCCCACGATGTGAGCAGTTCTGTGATGTCTGCTGGGACGTCTTTGTCAACGACAATAAAGTGTTTTCAGGAATAACAGCCACCATCGCAGCTGCCATGTACTAAACATTTACAGTATGCCCGGCATCGTGAGCCAGTGCTGTGAATGTGTTTGTTCCTTTTAATCCATGTGACAATGCTAGCTGTGAGGCTGGTACTTTCAGCCCATTCTACAAACAGGAAGACTGAAATTTCAACAGGCTAAATCATTTGCTGAGATCCACAGAGCTATTGAAGTGGGAGCACCAGGGTGTGACCCCAAAGCTCTGTCTCTTTACCAGGACACTACGCTAGGAGCTGTTCATGGCTCCTTCCCACTGACCTGGAAGTGCAAAAGTTGGGCATCGACCCCTCGGGGGCAGAGAGAGGGCCTTATTCATCTTAGGAAGCCTTCTAAGTGAATTCCCGAATTCTAGCTCTGAGGTTTGGTCAAGTCACTTCAGCTCTCTGAGCCTCCACTTTCTCATCTGTAAAACAGGTGTATTCCACCTTTCCTCGCAGGTCTGCTGGGGCATTACATAAGATATTCTCAGCCAGACGCGGTGGCTCACACCTTTAATCTCAACACTCTGGGAGACAGAGGGGGGTGGATCACCTGAGGTCAGGAGTTTGAGAGCAGCCTGGCCAACATGGTGAAACCCCGTCTCTACTAAAAATACAAAATTAGCCAGGTGTGGTGGAACATGCTTGTAGTCCTAGCTACTCGGGAGGCTGAGACAGGAGAATCGCTTAAACTTGGAGGCAGAGGCTTCAGTGAGCCAAGATCGCACCACTGTACTCCAGCCTGGGCAAGACAGAGCGAGACACTGTCTCAAAAAAAAAAAAAAGAAAAAAACATTATCTGTGCAGTAGATACCGCATACACCCATGTCCTACTTGTTGAAGGGGGATGTGGATTCTGGGGAGGTGTTTCCCAGGTCACCAAGAGACTGAGATCCTGCACTTGCCAAGGAGTTAGAACCAAGGGGTACTCCAATTATGATACATTAGAAATGGGAGGAATGAGTTTAGGAAGCAGATGGAGTGAAGGAGACAAGTGGGGACAGTGGCCTCGAGTTCCAGCCTTGCCCTTGAGGCAAAAGGGAATGAGAATCATCTTGGGGGACAAGAGTGTACTCAGCTGAGCAGGGAAAAACCCAGAAAACTGCACAGAGCGTGAAGCTGTGCTGGGCAGAGATCGAGCAGTGCTTCCCAAACAGGGATCCTGGGAAAGAGCAGCTCTTTCTCCTGGTTTCCTAGGACTAATGTTGCAGAATAACTGTAGCTGTCAGTTAACAGGGCTATGCTTCGAGCCAAATGCTGTAATGAGCATGTTTTATGAATTATCTTCTTTAATTTTGCACAACACTGGAGGATTGTGATATGGGTCCAATCACTGTCCCCATTGTACAAAGGAAGAAACTGAGACCTAGAAATGTCAAATAACTTGCCCAAGGTTATCAAGCTACTAAGTGGATAAACTGGGATTTGAACCCAAGTCTAACAAACTCTTATTAATTAACACACAAGGAATGTCATGCCAGGCCAAGCGCGGTGGCTCACACCCATAGTCTCAGCACTTTGGGAGGCCGAGGCAGGAGGATCACTTGAGGTCAGGAGTTCAAGAGCAGCCTGGACAACATGGTGAAACCCCATCACTACTAAAAATACAAAAAATAGCCAGGTGTGGTGGCGTACACCTGTAATCCCATTTACTCAGGAGGCTGAGGCACGAGAATTGTTTGAACTCAGGAGGTGGAGGTTGCAGTAAACCAGGAAACCAAGATCATGCCACTGCACTCCAGCCTGGGCGACAGAGTGAGACCCTGTCTCCAAAAAAAAAAAAAAAAAAGAACGTCATGTCAGATGAAACCACATAGCAGCCAAAACAAAAGGTATAGTATAACCCTAGTTTCTGAATGCAAAATGCACTCATACATATATATATATATATATATTTGCACACACAGAGAGAGAGAAAAGAGAAAAAAGGTTGGCAACTGCATCTCTGGGTTATATAGGTGAAATTTATTTTCTTATTTCTGTTCTTCTGTATCTTATAATTTTTCTATAAGATACGGATTTTTTTTAAGAGAGGGGGTCTTGCTATGTTGTTCAGGCTGGTCTCAAACTCCTGGCTTCAAGCAATCCTTTCACCTCGGCCTTCTGAATAGCTGGGATTACAGGCACAAGCCACTATTCCCCATTTATTTTTCTATAAGCCTGAATTGCCTATATGATAGTAAGTAACAAATCACGTGAAAATCAGACATTTGCCAATCATAAAGACACATAGGCCATCCTTAATGTCAGCCATCTTATTAAATAAGTATGACAGGCATTAAATAAATATGCCGGGCATTCTGCTACATACTTGATACATTATTTCACTCAATCATCACAGTAGCCTCAATAATAACCCCATCTTATTTACAAACGCCAAAACAGAGAGCCACAGGGTTTAAGCAGCTCTCCCAAGATACTAGATAATTTCACATTATTTCCCTCTTTCCTCAGTTTTCAAAATCATAAGCTTCATCTGAAGATGTCTGTTAAAAATCAAACATTGCTACTTGGGAGGCTGAGGCTGGAGGATCACTTAAGGCCAGGAGTTCAAGACCAGCTTGGGCAACACAGCAAGACCCCCATCTCCACCAAAAATTACAAATCAGTCAGGCATGGTGCTGTGCACCTGTAGTCCCAGCTAATGCGGAAGCTGAAGCGAGAGGATCCCTTGAGCCCAGGAGTTCGAGGCTGCAGTGAGCCATGAATCGCACCACTGCAGTCCAGCAGGGACAACAGAGCAAGACCCTGTCTCCAAAAAAAAAAAAAGATCAAATTTCTAGGCCCATCTCTTAGAAATTCTGATTCAGTAAATCTGAGACAGCCCAGGAATCTGTGGAAACACCGAGGACTCCAATGGTTCCAAGGATCAGGCAAGCATGAGAAACATCCCTCTACTGTCTGAACGATTGCGTAATGAAAGTAGTTTCTCAGTCAAGCCAAAGGATCTGGGTCCTTGGGCAATAAACACAGGGCAGAAACCCCATTCTAGAAGCCAGGGTTCAGCACCCTCAACAATCAGTCCCCTTTCCAAGGGCTGTGGGCTCATTTGTACAACAGGCTCATTTTCCAAGCAGCTTCCAAAGCAGTCAGCACCTGTCCAGGCCTGAAGGGGCTCCCAGTGGGCAGGGAAGACAGATGTGCAAATGCAAATCACAAGGCCACGTGGCAGGAACCAGAACAGAAGGGCAGCCAGGGTTCAGTGCGGGCATCAAGGATGCCAAGTCAAGAGAGATACCTTTTAAAAAGCCATGTTCCCGCCAGGTGCAGTGGCTCACGCCTGTAATCCCATCAATCTGGGAGGCCGAGGCAAGCAGATCACCTGAGGTCAGGAGTTTGAGACCAGCCTGGCCCCCATGGTGAAACCCCATCTCTACTAAAAATACAAAAATTAGCAGGGCGTGGTGGTGCATGCCTGTAATCCCAGCTACTCCAGAGGCTGAGACAGGAGAATTGCTTGAAACCGGGAGGCAGAGGTTGCAGTGAGCCGAGATGCACCACTACACTCCAGCTTGGGCACCAGAGCAAGATTCTGTCTCAAAAGAAAAAAAAAAAAGCCATGTTCCATATAATAGGATAATAATAATGGGAGCTCCATGTTTATGCTAAGAGAAGCAAGGCCTCATTCGTTCATTTAAAGATGTTCGTGGTGCTTTTTTTTTTTTTTTTTTTGAGATGGAGTCTCACTCTGTTGCCCAGGATGGAGCGCAATGGCTCACTGCAACCTCCACCTCCCGGGTTCAAGCAATTCTCATGCCTTAGCCTCCCCGGTAGCTAGGATTACAGGTGCGTGCCACCATGCCCGGCTAATTTTTGTATTTTTAGTAGAGATGGGGTTTCACCATGTTGGTCAGACTGGTCTCGAACTCCTGACCTCAAGTGATCCGCCTGCCTTGGCCTCCCAAGGTGCTGGGATTACAGGCATGAACCACGATGCCTGGCCAAGGTGCCTTCAAAATACAGACAGCAAGGGATACAAAAATCAACTACACACCACCCCTGCCTTTAAGGTGGGCTATTTCAGGTGGGTCCTGAAGACAGGTGCCTTTTCTGTACCTTTGGATAAGCACAGAAATCAAGAGAGAGCATTTAGATACTTTTATAGCTATTTGATGGAGTAATCTTATGTCTGTTCAATCTAATTTTTTCAAAGTGAGCATTGGATGTTGTTTGGGTTTTTTCCATTTCATTTCCCTCGTAAATCATCTTTATTCTATTTCACAAAAGTATTGGCTGCAAAATGTCAGAAAAGATAAAGCTGATTCTTTACCGCAGAAGGCGGGAAAGGCACTGACCCTTCTACTCGGTGAATTTCAGGTATTCATCTTAATCTACCAACATCTCTAAATAAATTATTTTCCAGAATTGTTCCTTGAGTATCATGACAATGCTGAAGTGAGTGTTCGATTTTTTTTTTGTTTTGAGACAGGGTCTCTCTGTCGTCCAGGCTGGAGTGCAGTGACACAATCATAGCTCACTGCAGCATCAACCTGCTGAACTCAAGCAATCCTCCCACCTCAGCTCCCAAGTGGCTAGGACTACAAGTATATGTCACCACGCCCAGCTAATTTTTTCATTTTTTGTAGAGGTGGGGTCTTGCTACGTTGCCCAGGCTGGCCTCAAACTCCTGACCTCATGCAATCCTCCTGCCTTGGTCTCCTAAAGTGCTGGAATTACAGGCATGAGCCACTGTACCTGGACCGATTATGAATATCATTCTACAGATGGGGAAACCAGGCCTTGGAATTGCTGGAGTCGTGCCTGTGATCACACAGATAAAGCAGCATCGGGATCGTGATTTGAACTCAGGACCTCTAGCTCCCAGTCCCGTGCTCTCTTCACAATTCTCTGCTGAAACAGACCATCAACGGTTGAGAAGCACAATTAGAAAAGAGCCTCTGTATGGCTTCACCCTGCCAGGCGGCCTAATTGATTTTTAGGTCGACCTCAATTCAAGTCCATGCAGAGCCAAACTGAAGAAGAAAAAAAAAAAAAAACCCAAACCTTCCATCTTCAAATAAAGAAACACAGGACTTTTGGAAATAGCACATCCAAGCCGAGCCCACCGTCTGACTCTGCACTGCCCAGGTGTAGAATAAGGTCCCCTGGGCCTGGGGTTAGAGGGATCACAGGTTGCAGAAATCCGACAGAGCGGGAGCCCGAAGGTGTAATTTTCCATCTCCACACCAGGGGGCAGCCTGGCACCTTCTAAGACAGATGGAAAATTTTTCAGGCCTTGGCCCATCTGAGCATCCGCAGCGCCTTATTACTGTACTCTGTATTAGCATGGCGGTAAATTTAGCAGCATAAACAAAAAAAAATCAAAAAGTCAAGACATGTGACAGAGCTAAAAATAATTGTGTCTGAAATCCCTAATGTGAAATGGGGAACTTTTCACTCCGAATCTAAACCCAAATAGAACCCAGAGACCTCCGGGAACGTCTTGGCCATTGGGTTTGACAGAGCTCCAAATCCTCACCCCTTAGATGCTATTTTTTTTTTTTTTAGAACGAAAGCAGAGACCGTGAAAGCTGGAAGGGAATGCAGGACACCGTGGGGGCCTTCTAGGGACCAGGCCCTTGCGAGAACCATCCCTGGTGTAAACCTCGCAGCAGCGCCAAGGGAAGGGGCTTGGATCTCAGCCCATTTTATACACGAGAAAACAGGCTCAGTAATGGAACAGGGCTGGCTTTACGGTCACACACATAAAGAGGCAGGCTCCAGAGCCCTCTGTGTCCCTCAGGACTGCCCATCAGCACCCCATAATCGCTGCCTTCTCCCTAAAGGTACAGATGAGCAGCAAACAGCTCCAGCCTTTGAACTTGCTTGTCCCACCGGCCAGGGCTTCTGTCAGCTTTAGGCATAAACAGCCCTTTCCGTTTCTTCAGGTGTCACCTCTGCCCGAGCCCCTCTCAATGCCACCATCACGCCGCCCTGCTTTCTTTCCTTGGTGGCACTTTGCTATCTCACAAATCATCCTGTTTATTGGTTTCCATGGTTACGCCTCCCCCCCCTCCCCCACCACACACCCATCATGTCAGCCCAAGAGAGCACGGGCTTTGCCTGTCATTTCCCCAACGTTCAGATCCGTGCCTGGCATACAGTCAGTGCTCAATACATTTTTCTTGGTCTTTCAATAAACCAACATCCTTGGTGGTTAAACGCCAGGCCACTAAAAATAAATCCCAAGTCCTTTTCCAAGCGGGCACAGTGCACTTGCAGGACCGGGTCCCTGGTTGCGTTATTAAGGTTCTCGAGTGATCAGACCCCGTGCGGGTAATGAAATCGCGGCAGCCACAACCAGCAGCCCCGACGCCTTCCCGCCGTTGCCAGGGAGACCATTGTCATAACATCCCTGGCGCTTGGCGGCCCAGCTGACGGGGGAGAGAATTATTTGACTGGAGAACGTCTCAAGTAACCGGCCAATTTGCATCCACAGGAAAATCCCCTGCTGAGGGAGGGCTGGAGGCCTAGGAGAGGCGCCCTTCCTTCTCTCCCCAGCCCTGGATCCCAATGAGAACAGGATCCCTGAGGCCAGGCATAGGGACCTAACAGTCTGGGGCAGTCCGGCCAAATGCTGGAACACAGGCAGCTGCCTCTGCAGGAAGGAAGAGCCCCCTGTCCGCTGCCTCACTATTGCTGATGATTTTTCCTTTTCTCTACGTTATTACTGCTGATGGATATTATAAACAATAGAAAAAAGGGTTTATATATTTAATGAGCACTTACTAGACAGCAGGTCCAGTAGTAATAACTTCCTTACATGATCCTTATAATTTTAACATTTACACAATAATACATTATGTCATATTTATACTATATATGTATACTGTATGTCATCATAGTTGTAGTCATAGATCTCCCATATGTGATAATTCATATATAATACACAATAAAATTTGAAATATATATATATTTGTATATATATAACAATATTTATATTATGCAACATACACAGGTTGAGTATCCCTTATCCGAAATGCTTGGGATCAGACATGTTTCAGATTTCAGATTTTTTTCAGGTTTTGAAATCTTTGCATTATACATCATGAGCTATCTTGGGGATGGGACCCAGGTTTAAACACGAAATTCATTATGTTTCATATACACCTTATACACATAGCCTGGAGGTAATTTTGTACAATATTTTTAATGTGTTGCATTAAACAAAGTTTGTGTTAAGTTTTTATGTGTGGAATTTTCCACTTGTGATGTCATGCCAGTGCTCAAAAGTTTCCGATTATTGGGAGGCCGAGGCAGGTGGATCACTTGAGGTCAGGAGTTCGAGGCCAGCCTGGCCAACATGGTGAAACCCCATCTCTACTAAAAATACAAAAATAAGCCGGGCATGGTGGTGGGAGCCTGTAATCCCAGCTACTTGGGAGGTTGAGGCAGGAGAATCGCTAGAGCTTGAGAAGCAGAGGTTGGAGTGAGCCAAGATCGCACCACTGCACTCCAGCCTGGGCAACAGAGTAAGACTCCATCTCAAGAAAAAAGTTTCCGATTATGAGACATTTTAGATTTTAAATTTTGGATTAAGGATGCTCAACCTGTATTATATATTTATAATAATAAAACTGACATTTGTTGATCGTTTTTATATGCTAGCCCTGTGCCTACTGCTTTGTGTTAATAATGCTGTTACTGATAAATTATTATACAATATATTCATAATCACAATCATAGCTAAGTCTTATTGAGCACTTACTATGTGCTAAGTGCTTTATGAATATTATCTAATTGTCATATGCACTCTAAGGGCTAAGAACCATATTATTCCCATTTTGGAGATGAGAAAAAGAAGCACAGAGTAACAATGGAGCTTGCCTAAGGTCACATGGATAAAACACAAGGAGGGAGGCTGCCCCCAAGCCTGTCCCCTTCCTTATTTCCATAGCACAGTTCAAAGTTGTCAAACTGGAGCTTGTAGCAAGATCACCTGGGGAGCTTGTTAAAAATACACATGCCGAGCCCCAGCTTCAGCCCCAACCCAAGCCTCCGGAATCAGGCACTCCTGGGGACAGGGGCTTCTCTTTTCTTTTTCAACAAGGTCCCCAGATAGCTCAGACAGAGGCAGAGTTCAGAACCACTGCATGGGGCTTTGCCGCCCGGCCCTATGAGAGATGGGTTCTTTATTTGTTGTAAATATCACAATTCCCATTGGGTGATCTGATTAAATGAATGAGTCTTGAGGGGCTGAGATGTGGAGAGTGCAGCTTTGAGCTGGGTATGCAAGACCAAGAATCCCAAAAAGAAGGAAGAGAAGCAAGGGGCAAAATAAGAATTCAGGCAAACTTAACTTGCACTAATCACTCCCAGCCTTTTTGGAACCAAAGAGCCCTTCATGAAAAGTAAATCAATAATAACACATGCTTTCATCCAGGGCTGGCTTTTGCGGGGCAAAGCCAACCCACCTAAATTCCCTCCCACTGGTCACCACCCCACCTAACACACACACTACCTGCCTCCTCTTAACCATTCACCAGGGGCCAAGCTGGACAGAGAAATATCAGCTTGCAGGGTGGGGACCCACCCTCAGCACCCACATTTTGAACCATGGGACCTCCTGGAAGTGAAAAAGATAGATGATGTTGTTAAAAATAAAATAAAAATTGGTGGCAGGTGCTGTACCAGGGGAGGCAAGGCTAGGAGGAGGTAGGCAGAAGTTCTGAGACTTCCACACCTGTGGCCCCTGCACTGCTGGGGGTACTGAGAGCTGGACACCAAGTAGCAGCCAGAGAGACATGCTGCTGCTGGGTCTGCTGTAAGCAATACGTTGCCTTATTAGCTATGGCTGAAGTAAGAAGCAAGCAGAGTTAAGATCCCGGACTCGAGGTAAGAGCAGATGAATCTGGGATAAAATACACATGCCCTGAAAGCAGGTCTCACTGCAGCAATTGCTAAGCAGCTTCCCACTTTGGCCACAGAGGCTGTTACATTTAGAGCTGCAGAGAGGGACTCCTCCCAACAAAGAGGCAACTTACCACGTACGGCTATTTACCGTCACTCTGGAATTAACTAAAGTTACATAAACAATCAACATAGTGAACAAACAAGGGCCGTAGATGCATAGTGAATCAACATGCATCCTATCAGCGTCGTGGATAAAAAATCCAGACAACACGCCCACCGAACTCACTGGTCGTTATGTGACCTCAGGCAATCAGGGAATTCAACTCCCCTCCTACTGCCTGGAAAAAAAATTCGTTAGAATTTAACCCTAGAATTGTGTGACATAACCCAGTATTCTTAATGGGGTAGCATCTTTAAGTTCTAGGAAGATCCAGAATGAATTATAGGCATATTTCAGATAAATAATCCCATGATATTAATATTTGAATTAAAGAGATCATACATTTTGGGTATTTTATTTCATATTCTTTTAATATTATATAATTTAGCCAGTTAGAGTAAGAGTTCACCTTTCTAAGTCTAATTTGAAATGTGTAACTGAATAACTAATTTAGACATGTATTTTAAACTGAAATTCTATTCAATTTATGTACAATATTATTAATAGAAAGCAACTTAAGGCTAGGCATATTTATAAGTTTAATTTTTCAGGCTTATGGATTATATAAGTAGTTGAGAAGGCTTGTCTGTCAACAATTAAAGAGTAGTTTTTAAAAACTCCTGTATATCCACCTGGGCAACGTGGCAAAACCTACTCTCTACAAAACATAAAAAATAATTAGCCAGGTGTGGTAGCACACACCTGTACTCCCAGCTATTGAGGGGGCTGAGATCAGAGGATTGCTTGAGCCCAGGAGGTGGAGGCTGCAGTGAGCCATGATTGTGCCACTGCACTCCAGCCTGGGCGCCAGAGCGAGACCTTGTCTCAAAAACAAAAAAGAAAAAAAAAACTGTATATCAAATTTATAAATGCAGTTTAAATTTTTTGAAGATGTTTAATTAACCAACGTTGTAATTGGGAGCACACATTATACAAAATCTCCTTATAGCTGATTGCCGGATTTTGTTAGATTTATGTGAATAGGTCTGGGCACGGTGGCTCACGCCTGTAATCCCAGCACTTTGGGAGGCCGAGGCAGGCAGATCACCTGAAGTCAGGAGTTCGAGACCAGCCTGACCAACATGGCAAAACCCCATCTCTACTAAAAATACAAAATTAGCCAGGCATGGTGATATGTGCCTGTAATCCCAGCTACTTGGGAGGCTAAGGCAGGAGAATCACTTGAACCTGGGAGGCAGAGGTTGCGGTGAGCTGAGATCGTGCCATTGCACTCCAGCCCAGGCAACAATAGCGAAACTCCATCTCAAAAAACAAACAAACAAACAAAAAAGATTTATATGAATAGAACAATACTGTGTGAAAGCATAGGAATAAATAGAATGATTTTTTTGCTTTAATAAATTAAATATTAATTTCTAAAACCGAAATATAATTACATAAAAGTAAAAATTCAGTTCCTTGATCACACCAACTATCTTTCAAATGCCCAATAGCTGCTTGTAGCCAGTGGCTCTTGTACTAGACGGTGCAGACACAGAATATAGCCATCGTCTCATGGGGAGTTTCTTCTAAATCTGCAGACAATTTTTTAGCAGATCTCTTAGGAAAAAGCACCCCAAGACCCCCCCAAAGAGACAATTTATTATATTCAGAACTGTCCTAATGGAAAATACAGGATCCTGAAGAAAATGAGACAAGTTATGAGGCAGACCTGGGCTGGGAGGGATGGAAAACAAGGCAGAGAATGCTGACCATGAAATTTACCCTAGGCCAAGGACGACCCAGAAAACCTGCAGGAGGAAGCCATAAATAACTACAAACCCCTCCTCATATTATTTTATGGCAGAATTTTGCCAGATTCTTTTTTTTTTTTTTTTTCTGAGACGTGAAACCTCCACCTCCCAGGCTCAAGCGATTCTCCCACCTCAGCCTCCCAAGTAGCTGGGATTACAGGTGCACACCACCACACCCAGCTAACTTTTTTGTATTTTTAGTAGAGACGGGGATTCACCATGTTGGCCAGGCTGGTCTCGAACTCCTGATCTCAGGTGATCTGACTGCCTTGGCCTCACAAAGTGCTGGGATTAGAGGCATGAGCCACCATGCCTGGCCTTTTTTTTTTTTTTTTTAGACAGAGTCTCTCTCTATCACTCAGGGCAGATTTTGGAGCATTCTAATTAGGATACTCGACCTATACCAGATTTCAAGTATCTCAAGGGCAGGGGCCTTGTTTTTGTCATCTTTGCATCCTCCCAACAATGAACATGATGAGTTTCCCTGGAATAATTAAAACTATGGAATGGATTCATGAATAAATGAATGAATGAAAGATGTGCAAGAATGAAGGCCTTTTCCGTAAGCAACAACCACAAATGCCTAATTGGTCCAGGGTTCAGATTCATGGTCTCAACTCTGGGTTACTTTTTGTTAGTGTTTGTTTTGGTTTGTTTGGGGGTACAGAAGGGGCTTGGTGAGGAAGAGACAGAAACACTACAGACCGGCCACTCCAACCAGCTGCTCCTACCCAGATATGAGGTGTTGTCAGCAGACAGAAGTGAAAGCAATTCTTTCCAAAGATCCTTTTCACCATGTAACCCTTGTAAGTATGGTGACTGTCCCACCAAGTCTGTGCTATAACCCCCGCTGTGTCATTTCTCCCAAGAATCTCAACAGCTAGAAAGTGACAACAACATTCCCCATTTTGCTCAGGCTCTTTTTGTATAATATCTTGAATTCTTCTTATGAATTTCTTATGAAACTATAACGTTGGCCACATTATCCTCATTTTACAAATGAGGAAACGGAGGTCAGCTGACTTGCCTTGCACAATGCCGGCTGGACAACAGCAGAGCTGACCCCAGCCTGTCTGGCTCCAAAGCTGCTGTCTTTCCACAAGCCATGGTGACCATCTGAGTTGGGAAGAGTTGGGAAGAGGGCCTTGGGAATAGGCCAAGGTTGAGAATTGAAGTCCAGCAGGGTCTGTTAGTGACTCAATGCATCTTTGCCCAATGAATATTAATATTTCTCGAGGTTGTGAGAAGAGAGAACAGAAGACTGAATGGCTTAGGGCCCCACATCCAGTACCAAAGTCCTCCTATTCGGGGCTGCTCCAAAGAGATGTTGGAGTGTCCTGCGCATATTTACAGAAGGATATACATTTCCGTGAAATCTCAAAAGCAACTATAAGTCTCAGGATGGAAATGCCATGGCAGTTACAGAAGGACAGACCACTCTAAGAGGAAAGTACCTTGCACTTTCCAACAAGGCTCTCAAGGGGCTCAGAGTCCAGTGGAGCAGACAGGGACGTGCACAGCTCCCTCAGCAGACTGCAGGGGGCAATAGGCACCATAGCAGTAGCACAGGCCAAGTGTTCAAAGGACAGGGAGATGACTTCTGGGAGAGACAATCTGAGAAAGCTCTCTGGAGGAGGTGGCATATAAGCCAGGCCTTAACAAGCACTCATAACTTCCCATTTACAAATTGCCATTCAACTACCATCTACACACACAAACACACCCACACTGGCTTCTACCTGAGCAGAGATGAGTCACATTTGGATAGGAATGTTGAACTGCATGAACCTTGAGGTTCCTTTTAACCCTGGAATTTTATGGTTACAGGGATCTGAGAACTAACCATTCTTCCATCCAACCATCCATCCATCCACTCATCCATGCAACCATACATCCACACATCTAGCCATCTATCCATTCATCCATCCAACCACCCATCCAACCATCCATCCAACAATCCATCCATCCATCCATCTATCCATACATACATACATACATACATACATACATCCAACAATCCATCTATCCTTTTATTCATCCAACCATCCAACAATCCATCCATCCAACCATCCATGCAAGCATCCATCCATCCATCAAACCAACCATCCATCCAACAATCCATCCATCCAACAATCCATCCATCCATCTATTCATTTATTCATCCATCCAACAATCCATCCATCCAATCATCCATGCAGGCATGCATCCATCCACCCATCCGTTCACCCATCCAACAATCCATCCATCCAATTATTCATGCAACCATCCATTCCATCCAACCATACATCCAAGCAACCATCCATTCAATCCAACCATACAGCCAACCATCCATCCACTCATCCAACCACTCATCCATCCATCTCTCCCTCCCTCCCTCCATTCATCTATCCATCCATTCATCCCTTCAACCATCCATCCATTCAGCTATCTATCCATCTGTCAAATAAAAGTATTTCACTTCTGGTACCCACCTAGCACCATATATTAAAAACATAAGGAAACTGGGATTGACTATCATCTTAAAAGCCAATTACATCACATCGGGCATAGCCATGCAGAACTGTTACATCCAAGTGATACAAATTATAATTACTGTTATTAATAATAAAAATAGTTTGTAACCAAACACATAGTAGAATCAGATGAGATAATGTTTCTAAAATGCCTCTCACAGTGCCTGGCACATAGTAGATGATGAAAAGTTGATTTCCTGTAAGTGTCAACCATTGTGCTAAATCCTGAGATGAAATTATGAACAAGACAGGCTTGGTCCCTGCCCTCATGGAACTTCTATTTGCTAAGTGCTACGGTTGCAGCAAAGAGCTCAGAGCATATAACAGGGAAGGACAGTTTATTACCTGGACCAACCAAAGAAAGTCTCCCTACAGAGGGGATCAGGCAGCCAGACACAGAAAGGTGTGCAAAGGCCATTGCACACCTTGAGGTGGGAAAGCACTTGGTATGTTTCAGGAATTGAGAGCTGGAATCTTATGGGCAAAAGGGAGATAAAAAGGAGTAAAACTCCATCTCTACTAAAAATACAAAAATTAGCCATCTGCAATCCCAGCTACTTGGGAGGCTGAGGCAGGAGAATTGCTTGAACCCGTGAGGCAAAGGTGGCAGTGAGCCAAGATCGCACCACTGCACTCCAGCCTGGGTGACAGAGCAAGACTCCATCTCAAAAAAAAAAAAAAAAAAAAAAGGAAATGAGGTCAAAGAAGCAGAGACGGGCTGAGTAGAACCTACTGCAGTCACGGAAAGCAGGTGAATTTCATTCCTATGCCGTGTGGAGCTTCAGAAGTTCTTTAAACAGAGAGTGACATTATCTGATAAAACAGGAAAATAATGCCATTTGTCCTGCAAAGCAACCTAGTGAGAGATGGGTCTGGCCAATGTCATCGTGCCCATCTTACAAATAGAAAAACAAAGCCTCCAGACAATGAAGGGCTTCCTCCATGTCTTCAGGACCTCAAACTCTGAACTCACCTAGGCTGGAGGTCTGCTCTCCGCTTCCGTCTCTAAATGGTAGCACCCCTCCTGCCAATTACATCTCGGCACAATTCCCAATCCCAGAGCAAAACAACACAAGCAAAAGGAAGAAAGAAAAAGGGACATGAAAATGAGAATGAGACCTTGCCAGGTCTCAGCACAATGTTCTCTGTGACATATACTCAAGTTGGCATGAACCTTTTCAGCTCTGCATCAGAGAGGCAAAATCCTCCACCAC
Source organism: Hylobates moloch (assembly GCF_009828535.3). Taxonomy (NCBI): domain Eukaryota; kingdom Metazoa; phylum Chordata; class Mammalia; order Primates; family Hylobatidae; genus Hylobates; species Hylobates moloch. Next base: position 14,987,630 of record NW_026652287.1, on the reverse strand, counting down.
GCAGTCTTCTGAAAGGGAAATTTCTAAAGTTCTCTTGCTTGTAGCAGCAAGGGGGAGAAGCATCTTGGAATCCTGATGACCAGCAAGCTCCAGATATGAAGTTTCCACCAAAAGTTGATACTCAGAAGAGATGCCAAAAACACTGCCTTGAGACCAAAGAAACACACAATCTTCTAATTCTGGTGGATGTGCAAGTTGTTATACCTTTATGAAAAGCAATCTAGCAAGAGCATTACAAACTCAGATGTCCTTTGACCTCTGTGGCTGTGGTATAGCGAGTGGAAAGAAGTGATGGAGAGTCCAAGTGCTGCACTGCCGAGACCGCCGTAAAACCCACTTTGGGGAAAGGGGCACTAGAATTTACCAGCTGTCTCTGTTTCCTTCTTCTCTACCATCTGCTCCATTCCTCTTTACTTTAAACCTCACCAGCAACAAATGGATTCGAAACAACCATAGCACCTGCCGTGTAGGAAAACTGCACAGAACTAACACCTTTCTGTCTTCCCCACCAACACGCAGCAGGTAACACCAGAGGACGCTCCTGCCCAGAGGAGGGAGCACGGATCCAAGCTGAATATCCTTGGATACGTTACTTCACCCACCCGGGCCTCAGTTTCCACTGCCCTGGGGACACTCACAACAGCCCTGTTGCATGTGGATGATGAAGCCCAGGTCACTTAGAGGCTAAGTGACCCCTCTAGGGTTCCACAGCTGAGAGTGACGTGGCTGGACCTGGAATCCAGGTCTTTCCAATAGAGATCTTAGGAGTCACTATTACCCCTATTTATTGAGTGCTTTCTACATAGAGGGCATGATGCCAAGCACTTTCCATGCAGATCTCATTTAATCGACACAATAACTCTGTAAAGTAGGGTTCATGCTGACTTATCACATTTTGCAGATAAGGAAACTTACACAGAGAGGCTAGGCAGTTTACCCAAGATCACACAGCCAGGAAAGGTGGAGCCAGAAAATGAATCAGGTCTAGCTGAGAACCCAGGCTCCTAGCCACTGTACCATCCTGCTGGGGTTATCTCTGGGGAAAATTGTGTCTGTTTTTTTATAATATGCATATATTTATAGGTGTGTATAAACACATATGTAATATATACATACATGTGCATGCTTATATACCTATAATTATATATGTGTATTATATGTAATTATATGTATATAATATATACATATGTATTGAACACAGGGAGGGGAACAATACATGGGGCGGGGGGTAAGGAGAGGGAGAGCATTAGGATAAATACCTAATGCATGCAGGGCTTAAAACCTAGATGACAGGTTGACAGGTGCAGCAAACCACCATGACACACATATACCTATGTAACAAACCTGGCCAGGCGCGGTGGCTCACTCCTGTAATTCCAGCACTTTGAGAGGCCAAGGCGGGTAGATCACAAGGTCAGGAGATTGAGACCATCCTGGCTAAAACGGTGAAACCCCATCTCTACTAAAAATACCAAAAAAATTAGCCGGGCGGGGTGGCGGGCGCCTGTAGTCCCAGCTACTCGGGAGGCTGAGGCAGGAGAATGGCGTGAACCCGGGAGGTGGAGGTTGCAGTGAGCTGAGATTGTGCCACTGCACTCCAGCCTGGGCCACAGAGTGAGACTCCATCTCAAAAAAGAAAAAAAAAAAAAAAAACCTGCACATTCTGCACATGTATCTGGAACCTAAAATAAAAATACACATGTATATATATGTATGTATATATGTGTATATATAATATTTGTATAGGTATAAATAATACATATAGGTATATATAAATATATTATATTTTATATATAAGTATATTATATATGTTTATATACCTATAAATATATGTAATTATACAAGTATATACCTATAAAAATATGTAGTATATATTTCATATACATAATTTACACAGATATACAGTCATGCACCCCATAACGATGTTTCTTTCAGTGACAAATCATCTATATGATAGTGGTCCCAAAAAATTATAATAGTGTACTTTCCCTGTGCCTTTGCTATGTTTACATACACAGATACCATTGTGCTACCACTGCCTACAGTATTCAGTACAGTAGCATGTTGTGCAGGTTTGCGGCTGGGAGCAATAGGCTCTATCATATAGCCTAGATGTGAAGTAGGCTATGCCATCTACGCTTGTGTAAGTACACTTCCTGATGTTTACACAATGAAATCACCTAACAATGCATTTCTCAGAACGCATCCCTGTCATTTAGCAACGTATGACAGTATACACATAATTATATATAATATAATCACATAGTTAAATGTACATAATATACACATGTCTATTACATGATATCTATACGTAACAATATACATACACACATGTAGATGTTGATATGTAACTGTTACATCTTTCTTTTTCTGTTTCTTTTTTGCTATGTATATTTTATCTCATGTGCATGTATTACCTGGCTTATTAAAAAAAATAGTCATCCCCTATGAAAGAGAGGCGACACCTTTTCTTCTTTTTCCATTGTTATATTTTTTGAGACAGAGTCTTACTCTATCACCAAGGCTGGAATGCAGTGATGTGATTATGGCTTGCTGCAGCCTCGACCTCCTGGGCTCAAGCGATTCTCCCAGTTCAGCCTCCCCAGTAGTTGGGACTACAGGCGCTCATTGCCACACCAGGCTAAATTTTTTATTTTTTGTAGAGATGGAGTCTTGCTCTGTTGCCTAGGCTGGTCTCGAACTCCTGGGCTCAAGTGATCCTTTTATCTCAGCTTCCCAAAGTACTGAGATTACCGGCCTGAGTCATCATGCCCAGCCGGATTTTTTTTTTCTTTTCTTCTTTTCCGTTTTTTTGTTTTGTTTTGTTTTGTCTTGTAGAGACAAGGTCTTGCTATGTTGCCCAGGCTGGTCTTAAACTCCTGGGCTCAAGCAATCCTCCTGCCTTGGCCTCCCAAGTGCTGGGATTACAGGCATGAGTCACTGCACCTGGCCCCTTGACTTCTTTTCCATCAAGAGACTAAGAATCAGGCCAGGAGGGAGAGGTTCAGGTAAGTGTACATGCAAACCGAACTAGGTCAAATCTAGCATACCCAGACCTGGTGGAACCACATGGAGCAGCACAGGCCCTTGACCGGTCCTGAGAATCCAGTGTTTCAACAGGAGGTTCTGTGTTAGGGAACTAAAAATCCTCCTAAAAGTGGCTTCAACAAAGGAATCGTTTAGTTACAGAGCAATAATCCAGCAGCATGGTGGCTGCCAGGATTGCTTCACTCAGTGGCTCATCAGCAGTGTCAAGGGCCCTGGTGGGGGTCAGATGGCTGTGGCATTTCCATGTGGGCACTGGCAGAAGAATGCCCATTTTCACCAGTGTTTCCTTCCATGCATTAAAAAAAATAAAAATAAAAAAAAAACACTCTCCTCCACTGGCCACCCCTCATATCCCACTGGCCAGGAGTGGGTAGCCACATGGCTATGATCAACCAGTGATTGCAAAGGGAACGTCATTGGCCTACACCAGTTATGAGCGACCTTGTCTCAAGAGCAGGCTGCTCAGCTGAGCAAGAATGAAACTGGATTCAGGAAGCAAGGATGACTTCGGATAGGCAAACAGAGTGTCTTCCACACCCAGTGCCTGCCTGAAGAAGGGCTTAATGCTTGGGAACAATATTTCCAAGTGTAGCCTTTTCTGCAGCCCCAAAACCCTTTTGAGAATAACCATCAAACTGCCAGCATTTCTCAGTTTCCATTTAGATATTTGATCTTCAGTTTTTACCCAGGGCACTTTCAACCATTCTATCAGAGGCCAGATTCAACCCTGGACAATGCTTCTGGGAATATTCAAAGACACAAACACAAATTTGTATATTTGTATTCAAATATACAAATAAATATTCCACCATATCAAAAGTATGCTCTCCAAAAGGACAAATACTCTATGACTCCACCTACATGAGGTGCCCAGAATTGCCAAATTCACAACAGAAAGTAGACAAGAGATTAGGACTGGGAGTGATGGGGAGTGTTCTGAATGTGTGTCCCCAAAAGCCATATATTGAATCCCTAACTCCCACTTTGATGGTATTTGGAGATGGGGGCCTAGGGAGTGATTAGCTTTAGATGAAGACCTGAGGGTGAAGCCTCCATGATGGGATCAGTGTCCTTCTAGGAAGAGGAAGAAAGCAGAACTTTCTCTCTACCATGTGAGGACACAGAAAGAAGGTGGCCGTCTGCAAGCCAAGAATAGAGCCCTCACCAGAACCTGGAAACTGACCATGCTGGCAACCTGGTCTTGGACTTCCCAGCCTCCAGAACAGTAAGAAGTAAATTTCCATTTTTTTCTATATATGGGAAAATAAATTTATATTTTATTTCTATTGCTTAAGCCATCCAGTCTATGGTATTTTTTTATGGCAGACCAAGTTGACTAAGTCAGGGAGTTAGTGAATTTCATTTTGGGGTGATGAAAAAGTTTGACATGGATAGTGGTGATGGTTACACATCAATGTGAATGCACTTAATGCCACTGAACTGTAAACTCAAAAATGATTAAAATGGTAAACATTATGTTACATATAATTTACCACAATATTTAAAAATGAATGCTCCCACAGGTCTTATAGTGTCTGTCTTACAGGTATGGAAACCGAAGTGCAATCAGGCACTTGAATGATGTGCCCAGCATCTTCCATGCAAGTTATGGGTGGAGGTAGAATTGGAACCCAGGTCATCTAACTCCAAGGATGGTGTGCCCCTTCCGCAGCTCAGATGCCTCTCCCAACTCAGGCCACATGTAGAAGGAAAATCCAAGCATGAGAGACAGTTCACCAGCAATGGAAACCAGATCTCTTGTGGTTATTATTAGCAGGGCGAGCAGCCGGGTGTGGAGGGGACCAGCTGTGAAACTCTCACGGGAGGGGAAGCCAAGGTGAAGTGGAGGGAACTCGTGCCCCCACATCACAGCAGCAAGCTCTGCAGTTATAGAGACCTCAAACTTTCCACCAACAATCCTCACTTGCAGCCTCTTAGCTCTTGGGGGAAAATTAACACAGGTCCCAGGGCTGAGATTTTCCATGTTTAGTTTCAACCCAAAGGAAAATTTTGTTAGAAAGTTGAAAGAGTGTGACTATTTTTAAATAACAAGACATGGGGCCATAGTGTCAGCACACTCGAAAAGGTAAAAAACATTTGTACCTTGCTTTCTTCCACCCTCCCCTTCAATTCAGATGGATAGACTGCAGAAGAAAATAAGGGAAGTTAACACTTCATTCAGAGCTTGCCAAATGTCAGGAACTTGCTTTATCCTAGACCAGCAGTTCTCAACTATAAGTGATTTTGTCCTCCAGGGGACTTTGGCAATGTCTATAAATATTTTGGTTGTCATAACTTGGGAGATGGGGAGCTGTTACTAAAATCTAGTGGGTAGAGACCAGAGTTGCTCTTCAACATCTTTCAATACACAGGACAGATTCCACAACAGGGAGGTATTCACCCCCGAATATCAGTAGTGCCGAGGTTGAAACACCCTCTTCTACTCTAAGACTCCTCAAACTTGAGCAGGCATTAGAACACCCTGGAGGGCTTGTGAAAACACAGATTGCTAGAATCACCCCAACCCCTACACCCTGCCATAGCTGCTGACTCAGTAGGTCTGGGGAACCATCCAACTTTGCATTTCTAACAAGTTCGCAGGTGACGCTGACGCTGCTGGTCCAGGGACCGCATTTTGAACAGCACTGTATCGGATCATCCTTGAAAAGGTCTTGAGACAATGGTACTATTCTTCCTATCTTATGTCTTTGACATCTAAGGCTCTGAAGGAGAAGTGTTACCTAAAGTCACCCAAGTCACACTGGGTCCCATAAGCTAGTAACTAGTTTGATCTTCATACCAAGATCAGTATAATCTCCAGCCTCCAGGGGTGTCCACAGGCTTTAGTGCCCAGCCACATGTCCACAGAGCACCAGATAGTCTTTGGCATGAATCTTCTCTGACATTTACCATCCTCAACAAATGGAGCTTGTGAGCTCCAGAATAAAGGGAACAACCTTAGAATTCTACAGTAGTGCTCTCCCGAAAACACTGCTTAGAAGTCTAGTCTTTTTAAATAAGCTCACTATTTAAAGGTCCTCTCTGTGTTAAAGCCTTTTGCAGGTTCTAAGAACTTTTCATAGAAGAACCATATTTGTCCACGCTTCCATGCCCAATTTACTTAATGGGAAGACCTATGCATTTGGCAGATCCATTTGATTGCATTTGATTGCATCTGATCCATTTATTGCATTGTTTATGTACCCATAAGCTAGAAATTTTTTCTTCCCACGTAGATGCACCGTGGGACATCTCTCTGCCATATCTTGCATCACACTTGGATGGTGTAATGGAAATAACATTAGACTGGGAGTCAGGAGACTTGGGTTCCAGCAGAAGGGAAAAAGAAGTCTCAGAATGGAATATTGCAACATCCCATATTCTCCCGAGAAGGGCTGCTGGATTCTCTTGCTGATGAGGAATTACCATGGGGTCACCTTGCTACATGGTTCATCACTGTCATCCTTCCCTTCAGAAAAACTAAATCATTCAAAGGTCACATAAGAGGTCAATGGCAGAATGAAGGCAGCAGGAGACAAAAAAATATAAGCGAAATTCCCAAATTTTTAGTCTTTTAGTTCAAATTACTAGACAACAACCCCTTCACTAGAAATGTCTTCTTATGGCTGGGTGCGGTGGCTCACGCCTATAATCCCAACACTTTGGGAGGCCAAGCCAGGCAGATCATATGAGGTCAGGAGTTCAAGACCATCCTGGCCAACATGGTGAAACCTGTCTCTACTAAAAATACAAAAAATTAACTGGGTGTGGTGGCGCATGCCTGCAATCACAGCTACTTGGGAGGCTGAGGCAGGAGAATTGCTTGAACCTGGAGGGCAGAGGTTACAGTGAGCCAAGATTGTGTCACTGCACTCCAGCCTGGACGACAAGAGCGAGACTCCATCTCAAAAAAAAAAAAAAAGAAAGAAAGAAAGAAAAGAAATGTTTTATTAGACAGGTGGCTCATGCCTGTAAATCCCAGGACTTTGGGAGGCAAAGGTGGGAGGATTGTTTGAGCCCAGGAATTCAAGACCAGCCTGGGCAACAGAATGAGACTCCATCTCTATAATAAATATTAAATTTTTTTAAAAATGAAATGTTTTATTATAACGAATATGGCTTTTTAAAAAATCAATTGCTCAGAAGAAAGCATGGGATGAAAATCAAACAAACAAACAAAAGAAAAACAATTAGGCTGGGTGTGGTGGCTCATGCCTGCAATCCCAGCACTTTGGGAGGCCAAGGAGAGAGGATCACTTGAGCCCAGGAGTTCAAGACCAGTCTGGGCAACATAGGGAGACCCCGTCTCTATAAAAACAAAACAAAACAAAATATTAGCTAGGCGTGGTGGTGCACACCTGTGGTCCCAGCTACTTGGGAGGCTGTGGTGGGAGGATCACTTGAGCCCAGGAGGTTGAGGCTGCAGTGAGCCATGATCGTGCCACTGCACTCCAGCCTGGGTAACAGAGTGAGACCCTGTCTCAAAAAAAACCACACATGGCCCAGCGTGGTGGCTCACACCTGTAATCTTAGCACTTTGGGAGGCCAAGGCAAGTGGATCACCTGAAGGTAGGAGTTCGAGACCAGCCTGGCTAACATGATGAAACCCCGTCTCTACTAAAAATACAAAAAGAAATTAGCTGGGCGTGATGGTGGGCACCTGTAATCCCAGCTACTCAGGAGGCTGAAGGTAGGAGAATCACTTGAATCCGGGAGGCAGAGGTTGCAGTGAGCTGAGATCGTGCCACTGCACTCCAGTCTGGGCAACAAGAGCAAGACTCTGTCTCAAAAACAAACAAAAATACACACAAAAAAACCAATTGGAATATCTTTGTCTTTCTCATTTGTCCTTATGCCTCTCAAACTAAGAGCTCTCACAACACATTATCTCCACTTCTTCCATTTATTTCTTTTAGAACTCTTCTCTTTTTGTCTCCAGCCTTTCAAGATTCCATCTTCATAGGCCAATTTCAGACTTTTCAAAGCATCTTTTCCCATACTGGCTTCTGGGAAAAGGTAGAAATTCCTATATACCAAAAGTCAGCAAACTACTGCCCAGAGGCCAAATCTGGCCCTCAGCCTATTTTTGTAAATAAAGTTTTATTGGAACACAGCCACTACCATTAATGTATATATATCATCTGTGGCTGCTTTTGTGCTCCAACTGCAGAGCTAAGTAGTTGCCACAGAGACTGCATGACCCAAAAAGCTTAAAATATTTATTATATGGCTCTTTAAAGAAAAGTTTGCTGACATCTGTGCTATGTGCAAAAAAAAAAAAAAAAAAAATCAATCTCATGAGAAGTTGCTTTTAAAGTGAATTTTTATAAACAGTATTGCATTTCTACTCCAAATGCAGGACTGTGGCTGCCTTGTCCCATGTCCTAATCAGCACAAGACAAGGCACCCAGCTGGACTCAATAATTATTTGCTGAGACAAATGAATGAATTACTAATGAAACGAAGGGGGAAACTGGGATGAGACCTTACGTAATTTTTTTTTTTTTTTTTTTTTTTTGAGACAGAGTCTTGCTCTGTCGCCCAGGCTGGAGTGCAGTGGCGCAATCTCGGCTCACTGCAAGCTCCGCCTCCCGGGTTCACGCCATTCTCCTGCCTCAGCCTCCAAGTAGCTGGGACTACAGGCGCCCGCCACCACGCCCGGCTATTTTTTTTTTTGTATTTTTAGTAGAGATGGAGTTTCGCCGTGGTCTCGATCTCCTGACCTCGTGATCCGCCCGCCTCGGCCTCCCAAAGTGCTGGGATTACAAGCGTGAGCCACCGCGCCCGGCCAATTTTTTTTTTTTTTTTTTGAGACGGGGTCTTACTCTGTCACCCAGGCTGGAGTGCAGTGGTGTGATCATGACTCACTGCAGCCTTAACCTCCCAGGCTCAAGCCATCTTCCCACCTCAGCCTCCCAAGTAGCTGGGACTACAGGCGCATACCACGATGTCTGGCTAAGTTTAGTATTTTTGGTAGAGATGGGGTTTCGCCATGTTGCCCAGGCTGGTCTCAAACTCCTGGGCTCAAGCAATCCTCCCATCCTGGCCTCCGTGGTGCTGGGATTACAGGTATGAGCCACTGTGCCCAGCGAGACCATATATAGACTAAAAATGTCTTTTCAAAAAAGTGACCCAAGTCTCCAAAGAATCAGTGAGGCTCAGTTTTCTCATCTATAGGTGAAAAACCAACATTTTCCACCCTTTGTACTTTGCAGCGTAGGCTGTGGCCCGTGAACCTGAAAGTGTCATACACCCTAGCAGGTGCTAAGCACATAAGCTCTCTGCATGAAGACCTGGGTCCAAATCCGAGTCACCACCCACTACCTGTGAGATTTGGCTCAAGTCCCACATCTCTCTGAACCTTGTATCCTCATCTATAAATTGAGAATTCTATCACCCACCCCAAATGAACTGTTGTGAGACGCAGGTAGGATAAAACAAGATCAAGAGAGCACCTAGGAGTACCCAGAACATAGTAGGTGCTTGCTTTTCACAATATCTGGGAGACAGGTAAAATAAAGACCAAGAATTAGGGTAAGAAGAGTGAGGCATTCACTTTGGGTACAAAATTTAAGGAGGCTCCAAAAACTCAATAACCAAGATAAATATATTTTAATGCAGCATTTTAAAAAGTCAAAATTTATAGCCAGAAAAATCCACAAAGAACAAAATTCAAAATTCTTAAATAAAGACAGGATCTAATAGTGCCAGCATTAGGATGAGGAGAGTGAGATGAATTGTACAAGTGCCAGGTCACAGGCTGTGTCTTTGTAAAATGTCAACGTTTTGTTTATCGTGAACTTTTGTATTAATTTTTATCTTTAAATAGTGCATTAAAATATTATATGGCTGGGCACAGTGGTTCATCCCTGTCATCCCAACACTTTGGGAGGCCATGGTGGGAGGATTACTTGAGGCCAGGAGCTCCTGGCTAGCCTGGGCAACATAGAGAGACCTCATCACTAAAAAAAAATTAATAAAAAATTAGCTGGGTGATATGGTTTGGCTCTGTGTCCCCACACAAATCTCATGTCAAACTGTAATCCCCACATGTTGGAGAAGGGACCTGGTGGGAGGTAACTGAATCATGGGAGCAGACTTCCCCCTAGCTGTTCTCACAAGACCTGGTTGTTTGAAAGTGCGTAGCACTTCCCCCTCCCTCTCCCCATCTTCCTCTCCCCCTCCCCCTCTCCCCCTCCCCCTCCCCCCCCCCCCCTCCCCCTCTCCCTCTCCCCCTCCCCCTCCCTCTCCCCATCTCCTTCTCCCGCTCTGGCCACGTGAAGACCATGCCTGCTTCCCCTTTGCCTTCCGCCATGATTGTAAGTTTCCTAAGGCCTCCCCACCAATGCTTCCTATACAGCCTATGGAACTGTGAGTCCATTAAGCCTCTTTTCTTCATAAATAACCCAGTCTCAGGTATGTCATTATAGCAGTGTGAGAATGGACTAATATCCTGGGCATGGTGGAGCTATGCCTGAAGTCTCAGCTACTCGAGAGACTGAGCCAGGAGGATTGCTTGAGTCCAGTAGTTCAAGACCAGCCTGGGCAATACAGTCAGACTCTGTCACTATAAAAAATTTAAAAATTAGCCAGGTGTGGTGGCACACACCTGTGCCTGTAGTTCCAGCTACTCGGGAGGCTGAGCTGGGAAGATCGCTTGAGCCCAGGACTTTGAGGCTGCAGTGGCCCATGATTGCACCACTGCACTCCAGGTTGGGTGACAGCAAGATCCTGTCTCTAAATATCTATATAAAATATATATTACTGACATTTCGATGCCTCCACACAAACATTGTGCCCAAGGGGAGTGCCACACTGGCCTTACCCTACTCCAGGCTCTGGGTAGAGGCTTACCAAATATCTCACTTGTACAAGTAAGTTCCCCTAGCCCAGTGGTTCTCAAACTTGGCTGCACATGGAATTCAACCAGGGGAATTAAAAATATAATAATAATAAAACCAATTACTCAGCATGGAGAGATGTGGGGGCAGTGTTGGAATTTGGCATTTTTTTAAAAGACCTCTAGACTTTATACCTATTAGGATTTCACACCTCCTAGGATGGCTATAATCAAAACCACAGACTGTAACAAGTATCCGTGAGGATGTGGTGAATGCAGAACTCTCCTGCATTGCTGGGGGAATATAATATCATGGAGCTGCTGTGGAAACATTTGGCAGTTCCCCAAAATGTTAAACATAAAGTTATCATATGGCCTAGAAATCCCACTCCTAGGTGTATACCCAAGAAAACCAAAAACATCATATAAAAACTTGTACATGAGGCAGGGCATGGTGGCTCACGCCTGTAATCCCAGCACTTTGGGAGGCCGAGGCAGGTGGATCATCTGAGGTCAGGAGTTCGAGACCAGCCTGGCCAACATGGTGAAACCTTGTCTCTACTAAAAATACAAAAATTAGCCAGGTATGGTGGTGGGTGCCTTTAATCCCAGCTACTCCGGAGGCTGAGGCAGGAGAATCACTTGAACCCAGGGGGCGGAGGTTGCAATGAGCCAAGACCATGCCATTGCACTCCAGCCTGGGCTAAGAGTGAAACTCTGTAAAAAACTTGCACATGAATGTTCATAGTAGCACTATTTATAACAGCCAAAAAGTAGAAGCAACCCAAATGTCCATCAACAAATGAATGGATAAATAAAATGTGGCAGAGCCACACAATGAAATATTATTCAGCCATGAAAAAGGAATGAAGTACTGATACATGCTACAACATAGATGAACCTCAAAAACACTATGCTGAGTGAAAGAAGCCAGACACAAAAGGCGACATATAGTATGATTCCACTGAAATAAAATGTCTAGAAAAGACAAATATATGCAGACAAGAAGTAGATTAGTGGTTGCCAGGGGCTGGTGGGAGGTGTACTAGGGAATGACTGCTAATGTGAGGATCTTCTCAGGACGATGAAAATGTTCTAGAATTAGTGGTGGTTTTGCACAACATTTTTTTTTTTTTTTTGAGATGGAGTTTTGCTCTTGTTGCCCAGGCTGGAATGCAAGGTCGCCATCTTGGCTCACTGCAACCTCCGCCTTCTGGGTTCAAGCAATTCTCCTGCCTCAGCCTCCCAAGTAGCTGGGATTCCAGGCGTGCGCCACCACGCCTGGCTAATTTTTGTATTTTTAGTAGAGATGAGGTTTCACCACATTGGCCAGGCTACGCTCGAACTCCTGACCTCAGATGATCCCTCTGCCTCGGCCTCCCAAAGTGCTGGGATTATAGGCACGAGCCACCACACCTGGCCTGCACAACCTTATAAATATATTCAAAAACCATAGAACACTTTAAGAGGATAAATTTTATGGTGTATGAGTTATATCTCATTTTTTTAAAATTCTCCCCAGGTGATTCTAATATGGAGTCAAGGAATGCAGTCTCCATCTTTATCAAATGGGTAGGCAGTTGTCACCCTCTTGTTAGGTGAGGGCTTCTCTGAGGTTAAGGATCCAGTGTTCACACTGGAAAAGCCTGACAAAACAGGCGCTGTGCCAAGCAGGGCAGTGACACTTCATCCGCCTAACCAGGAGGTGTTAGAGTGAAGAGGTTTCTTCCTCTCTGCTCTGTTCCTCTTCGCCCAAGTCTACAGGGACTGATGCTCAGGCTTGAGGGAGTAGAGGAGCGGCCACACGTTCGTCATCAGGAATTATTGTTTCATTAACATCCAACTCCCAAGCTGTGACAAATGCCAGTTTCAGGCCATATTATGCACATCAGAAATGATCTGGAGGGGGGACACATACCAGGGCAGGGGTGCCAAGGAAATACTTGCCAACTAAGAATACCTTTGGCAGTCAGCACGCTATGCTGAAAGGTGAGAAGGTTGCTTTCCCTGACCCAGCAAGTCTGAGATCTCGGCTTCTTTTAAGAAAAAAAGAAAGCACTCCAGCCTACCCAGCACCCTCCATTATCAGGAGGCATGAAAGGTTGACTAGGAAACCACATCAGCTTTGCAGCATCCAAAAATATAATCAAAGCTTACTGGTGTCTCCTGTGATTCCCAGGAGAGGGGCCGCACTCTGTCTTCACGCTGTCCCCATTAGCTGGCTGAACAGACATATCTTTGAGGTAACAATGGCCTTCTGGAACAGGGAAGGAAAATTCTCCCTCTGTGGAAATCCCCTTTGGTACAAAAATAAGCACGAGGTTGGTAATTTTCCTATTTTTTTAAATGTGAGCTAGGTGACTTGGGTGCTAGCTCTTTGCAAGGCTAAGAAACCTGCTGATGCGAGATCCTGAATGCAGCAGAAACCACCAAGCAGATGCCATACAAATATAATGGGCTTAATTCCCCAAATTGTTGGGAATATTGTTTTATTTTCCTATGAAAACACCCCCACAGAAGTTTTAGTTGGCTTGAGAATATAGCCACCCACGCGAAATGGTTGGCAGTCTATTGTACCCACCGTCTGTGTGTGTGTCTGTGTGCACTCATACACGTACACACACACAGTCATATGGTATACTCTATCAGCAACCTAACCACTCCCAGGTGACTTCCTGGCCAATTTCAACAGTAAGAAACACACCAAACAGCTTCCTGTGAATGCTTCCAGCCTCCTGCCCATCAACCGCCTGCCAACCAGTTACCCATCTTGAGGGTTAGGCGACTCAAAGGCGCTTCAAAAGAGTAATGGGATCATGAACACTTATAGCGAATGGTCAAACTTCTCCTTAAAATAACCGTCTTGGTACAGAGTTAAATGCAATCACATTTCAAAAGCCCTCTGGTTTGAGAAGAGGTCAGTGAAGCATTTTGTCTTCCACTTTCTTTAGGAAAACAGTAGGAGGTTTTTATGTGGCTGTTTGTCTCCTTTTTTTTTTAACTTTTTTTTTTTTTTTTTGAGACAGGGTCTCACTCTGTTGCCCAGGCTGGAGTGCAGTGGTACAATCTCAGCTCACCACAACCTCCACCTCCCGGGTTCAAGCGATTTTCCTGCCTCAGCCTCCTGAGTAGTTGGGATTACAGGCACCTGCCACCATGCCCAGCTAATTTTTGTATTTTTAGTAGAGATGGGGTTTCACCATGTTGGCCAGGCTGGTCTCAAATTCCTGACCTCAAGTGATCCACCTGCCTCGGCCTCCCAACGTGCTGGGATTACAGGTGTGAGCCACTATGCCTGGCCTTTTTTAACTTTAAAAAAATTTTTTCTGGGCACATAGATGTATACCTTTATGGAGTACAGTGTCCATCAACAGTTGAGTGAATAAAGAAAATATGGTATGGATACACAACAGAGTACTATTCAGCCAAAAAAAAAAAAAAAGAAAAGAATGAGATCCAGTCATCTGCAACAACGTGGATGGAACTGGAGATTATGTTAAGTTGAATAAGCCAGGCACAGAAAGACAAATATCACATGTTCTCAGTTATTTGTGGGATCTAAAAATCAAAATAATTGAACTCTTTGTTTATTTTCGTTTGGATGGGGTAAGGTCTAGCTAACATAAATTCCTACTTGGAGGCAGGGAGCAGGGCCCGACAACCTTAGAAGTTTCTTCTTTCTCTTTAGACTGTTTATTTAAAGTCCCTCCCTTCATAGAATCTTGACGCAGATGATCTCATTACATCTTCGGTATGTACATCATGAATATATCACTGATACTTAACATGTGAAAAATACCTAAAAATCTCTGCTTATCCCAAAGTCAAGCTTCCATCAACTCCCGCCCTATATTGGGATACAACCGTGAAATAAACTGTAGAAAAAGGCCTATGACAAGTTAAACAGGGTTGGGCATGGTGGCTCATGCTTGTAATCCTACTCTTTGTGGGGCTGAGACTGGAGTATCACTTGAGGCCAGGAGTTTGAGACCAGCCTGGGCAATATAACAAGACCTTGTCTCTACAGACATAAAATTAACAATAGTGTTGACTACCATGTATTGAAAATGTACTGTGTGCCAGGCACATGCTAGAGACTTTATATATATATATATATATATATATATGTTTCATCATCACAGTAGGCATAACAAGTTAATTATTATTAATTGGGTTTCCAAGATATTAGAGACAGGCAAACCCAACTTACAACTTGTGACCCACTGCTTTTTACTGTCTTTCTTAAGAACATCTGCATCATGACCCAATCCCATATTTAAGAATGCACCCAACATGATAATGTGTTGAGTCACACACTCACTATAGCGGCTAGTGCCTCTATATTATTAACTGTGAAAAGCAACCATGACGTGTAAGGTGGATACATTCTGGATTGCATGCATATTTGATTGGATACAGTCAATTCACATGCCTCCAAACCAAGCAGCGATTTTGGCAAAGACACCTTTTCTCTTCAAAATCCTTAGAACAGCATGGCAAGACATCAAACCATTAAGACCAAAACACGGTTTCATCTTTCCCAGCAGAGAACCTGGTGGCATAATAATTTCAGCATCAAGCATTCTTCCAAAAAAAGTCAGCTTGACATTGGAGAAGAGGAGATTAGCATTGTGACAAACGCTTATGAATGAAACAGTGCACATTGCGTCATGGAAGGAGAGGAACCAGGGCCGGGTGACACAAGTGAGGCACTCGGCTTGGGTGCAAAATGGGAGGGCTGCGAAAAAAACTCAGGGATATGATAAATAAATAATAAAGTAGACAATAAACATATTATACAATAAATATACACCATAATACAAATAAACTATGCGATATTTTAATGCAATACTTTTTTTTCTTTCTTTTTTTTTTTTTTTTTTTTTTTTTTCTTTCTTTTTTTTTTTTTTGAGACAGAATCTCACTCTGTCACTCAGGCTGGAGTGCAGTGGTGCAATCTCAGCTCACTGCAACCTCCACCTCCTGGTTCAAGCAATTCTTGTGCCTCAGCCTCCCGAGTAGCTGGGACTACAGACGCCTGCCACCATGCCCAGGTAATTTTTTGTATTTTAGTAGAGATGAGGTTTCACCATATTGCCCAGCCTGGTCTCAAACTCCTGACTTCAGGTAATTGGCTTGCCTAGGCCTCCCAAAGTGTTGCAATTACAGGCATGAGCCACCGTGCCTAGCCTTAATGGAATACTTTTAAAAATTGAAATGCAAAAAAGAAAAAAAATTATGACAAACAAAATATTCAATTTTTTTAAATGTGGGGTGTGGTTGGTTGGCTGTTTTAAGACTTCGCATTACCATGCAATAAGAACCGTCATTTCCAGTCAGCCCATTATTCCTAGACCTGTGAGGCCATCACATATGCCGCTGGGTGTGTTTACGAGGGTTCACCGTGGCGTACAAAGAGGTTAGACAAAACAGGGCTTTATATATAGTCATTTTTTTAATTGTAGAGCTTTATTACCTTTTCCACTCAGGTCAAAATATGGGAGGATATTTTAATAGGTGTACAGATGGGCAAATATTTTTTCTTTGGCCTCGTGATCCAATATGATTTCTTGGCTCCAGGAGAAACTGTCAAAACTACCTTTCTCTCAGCCAGCATGTAGTCACCAGTCAAGGACTTCCATCTTCATAAATCCTGAATGGCCAGTTTCTAAGTAAATGAATGTGATTTCGAACTCAGTTTAAAAATTTGAAAATTCTCAATGTAGTAAAATATGTTTATGCTTGCTAAATGAGAATTACCAGGTGGCCGGGTGTGATGGCTCATACCTGTAATCCCAGCACTTTGAGAGGCCGAGGCAGGTGGATCACTTGAGGTGAGGAGTTCGAGACCAGCCTGGCCAACATGGTGAAACCCCGTCTCTACCAAAATTACAAAAATTAGCTGGGCGTGGTGGCGCGTGACAATAATCCCAGGTACTTGGGAGGCTGAGGCAGGAGAATCACTCGAACCTGGGAGGTGGAGGTTGCAGTGAGCTCAGACCATGCCACTGCACTCCAGCCTGGGCAACAGAGTAAGACTCCGTCTAAAAAAAGGAGAATTACCAGGTAAGTAAAAGGGAACCACCTTCAGTACAGATGTCATTAGACTCGTATTTTAAGATGTCTCTGCAGGTTCAGGGATAGGGGAGGGATAGCATTAGGAGAAATACCTAATGTAGGTGATGGGTTGATGGGTGCAGAAAACCACCGTGGCACATGTATACCTATGTAACAAACCTGCACATTCTGCACATGTATCCCAGAACTTAAAGTATAAAAACAAAAAAGTATCTGCTAAGCCAGCTCCAGTAAAAACATTTCTTTCTCCAAAAGTGCAAACATTTTATTTATGAATTCACCAGAAACATATACTGAACAATGCAGAGAGGACGACAGCACAGTCTCTGGAGTCAGATCACCTGGATGTGAATCCTGACTTTACTGTCTATGAACTGCGTGACCTTGGGCAAGTTCCTTAACCTCTCTGAGTCTCTGAAACAGAGAGGATAACTGTTGTCTTTACTTCATAGGGCTTAATGAATTGATACATTTTAAGCACTTAGAATAGAGCTTTGAACATAGCAAGACCCCCACAAAGGTGAGTCGTGTTAATGTAGGTGAGAGTTTGATTTCCATACTGAATGCATAGTTATAAGGTTATTTCCATTTGATTTTCTTTCAGTTACATTTTGTCATCAGGTTTGATAGAATTATGGTAAGAATAACTGTAATTCATAAACAAAGTACATGTGAAAATAAGAGTTTCTCTCATACTTTATGACCATCTAGAGTCATAAATCAGGGCTGGCCCACAGCTGGCTATAGGTTACACAGCAAAGGAATAGAAGAGTGTGGATTTGCATATAACAGTATAGTGACAAATAGGGTGTGGCCACTGAGTCGCCCGAGTTAGCAAATAAAAATAGAGGATGTCCACTTAAATTTGATTTTTGAATAAACACTTTTTTAGTGTAAAGTATATCCCAAATATTACATGGGATATACTTATGTTTTATTTAAGTGTTCATTGTTTATCTGAAATTCAAATTTTACTGGGCTTCCTATATTTTATCTGGCAGTCCTGCCTAGGGTCAAACAGCTCAAATATCCCAGTCAAACCTCTACCATATCACTGTGGGAGAATGCTTACAATCTATATCACTGATGGTGACCAGAACAATGTTTTACATCATCTTATCTATTTAAAGAAGCAACATATTTTTTGAAATATGTACATTTAAAAAATAAGACTTTGAGGCCGGGCACTGTGGCTCATGACTGTAATCCCAGAACTTTGGGAGACTGAAGCACAGAGTGCTTGAGACCAGGAGTTTGAGGCCAGCCTGGGAAACACAGGGAAACTCCATTTCTACAAAAAAATTAGTTGGGCGTGATGGAGCATGCCTGTAGTCCCAGCTACCTGGGAGGCTGGGGTGGGAAGACTGCTTAAGGCCAGGAGTTCAAGGCTGCAGTGAGCTATGATCATGCCACTGTACTCCAGCCTGGGTGACAGAGCAAGACTCCATCTCAAAAATCAATCAATCAGTCAGTCTTTGAATGGCTTGGTCAAAAAAGATTCTATGATATCTTGTCTCTAAAAAAAAATGAAGAAATCAAAAGTTTAAAAAATGGTTCACACAGTAGTCCCTGAAAGAGAAAACATCACCTGTCAGGTAGACGAACAAGAAATATGTCTGCAGCCCTGATGCTATACAAAGAAGCAAGAGCTGTGATCATCGGGCCCCTTAATCAGACCCTCAGGGGTTCATATCCGGGACACCAGCCTCACAGGAATCTCCTCCATACCTGGAGGTGCTTCTGAAACATTCAGTATCTAAACTCGTTGAATGAGTTTGAAATTCTAAGAATGGTGTCACTGGAAGTGTCTGGTATAGAGTTCCGCCAGTTCTCAGCCAACCAGGTGGAGATTGACATTACAGGAGAACTCAAAAGTGCAGCCTGGGCCATTCGTATTAACATTTTCCACATCAACACTTGGTTTAAATGCAGACGGTCTTTAAGAAACTAGAAAATGGATTTCAGCGGCCTTATTACCCCTGTTCCACACTAAATAAAAATCACAGTCCCTTCCGAATATTGGCCACCCACTATGTGCTGGTACCCTACTAAGTGTTTTATACACTTTTCCTTGTTCAATTCTCCCCATCACCCTGGGAGAGAAAAAATATTATTATTCCCATTTTATGGGTGAGAACATAGTGGCTTTAAGTATGCTGAATCACTTAGCCATGGCCACAGAGCTGATAAGTGGCAGATTCCAAACTCAAACCCCGCTGTATTTAGCCTCCAAGAAGATGATCTTGGTGTTTCCAGAACTTGTCACCTGCACACCGTCCTTCTGACCTTTGCCAAAACCACTGCTGTTAATTTAAAATCAGCAATTGTTACTTATTTAAAATGTGTATTCTGGCCGGGCACAGTGGCTCACACCTGTAATCCCAGAACTTTGGGAGGCCAAGGCAGGTGGATCACCTGAGGTCAGGAGTTCGAGACAAGCCTGGTCAACATGGTGAAACCCTGTCTCTACCAAAAGTACAAAAATTGGCCAGGCATGGTGGTGTGCACCTGTAGTACCAGCTACTCAGGAGGCTAAGGCAGGAGAATTGCTTGAATCTGGGAGGCGGGGGTTGCAGTGAGCCAAGATCACAACACTGCACTCCAGCCTGGGTGACAGAGCGAGATTCTATCTCAAAAATAACATAACAAAACAAAGCAAAATATAATGTGTATTCTTCCTATAGGAGATAGCTTATGACAAAAAATAAATAACAACGTGTATTCAAGCTAACACAGACCTACTATCACTATTTATTTTAGCTTTGTACCAAATAATAATATCTGGGAAGTCATATGTTGATAGTTACGTTTGTTATAATACAAATAAAATAAGCACGTAACTATTAAAATGCAAAATGTTTTGCCCGCGGACTCCACTCTAGCCCCAAATCACTTCGTGCACCATCGGTGATCAATGCACCACATTATGGGACACCTTCACCTCTAGAACCAGCAAAGACAATGAAAGGAGGCAGGTGTTCAGAGGAAGAAACAAGAAAAGCTAATGAAGTGTGCAGGTTACATTCCATAGCTATGGTATATAGGCTATGAAAAAAGATGCAGAACTAAGAATGGCTGTGATTGTATCTGCTTCCCTGAAGGACAGTGTGGTGCAGCAGGAGAAAACACTTCGCCTGAGAAGCAAGTGACGAGGGTTCAGATCACTGCTCTGCCTTATGCCTGGGGACAAGACACTGGTCCGTGATACAACGAAAATAATAAAATAACCACAAAAGAGAAATTGTATACCCTTGTCTTTCTGAAAAGATTTGAACTAAATTACACCAAGTTCCCTTTTTTCTGCTTTGATTCCATGATCCGGAAAAAAAAAAAAAAAAGGTAGGAAGATAGTACATAATAATTAACAAAAAAATTGATTCTAGTAGTGATCATACTAGTTAATATTCATTCATTCCTTCATTCCTTCATTCATTCATTCCACAAATATTTGTTGGGTGCCAAGTATGAGCCAGGCACTGTTCCAGGTGCAAGAGATACATGGATGAAAAACATTTTAAAAAAACCGCTTGCCCGCTGGGTGCAGTGGCTCATGCCTGCAATCCCAGCACTTTGGGAGGCCAAGGCGGGCGGATCACCAGAGGTCAGGAGTTCGAGACCAGCCTGGCTGACATGGCAAAACCCCGTCTCTACAAAAATACAAAAAAAATTAGCCAGGCATGGTGGTGGGCGCCTGTAATCCCAGCTACTTGGGAGGCTAAGGCAGGAAAATCGCTTGAACCCTGGAGGCAGTGGTTGCGGTGAGCTGAGATCGGGCCATTGCACTCCAGCCTGGGTGACAAGAGCAGAACTCCGTCTCAAAAAAAAAAAAAAAAAAAAAACTTGCCTTGATTGCCTGAGATCAAGTGTTCGAGACCAGCCTGGCCAATATGGTGAAACCCCATCTCTAAAAATACAAAAATTAGCTGGGCATGGTGGTGCATGCCTGTAGTTCCAGCTACTTGGAAGGCTGAAGCAGGAGAATCACTTGAACCTGGGAGGCGGAGGTTGCAGCCAGCCAAGATCACACCATTGCACCCCAGCCTGGGCTACAAGAGCGAAACTCCTTCTCAAAAAAAAGAAAAAACTGCTTGCCTTTACACAGTTTCTACTCTAGGGAGGTACAAGCTTTTGATGTGCTCACGGTTCTCTTGCTGATTCCTTACAGCAGCAGTTCTCAATGTTCAGTGAGCATCAAATCCCTTGGAGGGCTTGTTAAAATACACATCACTGGCCGGGCATGGTGGCTCATGCCTGTAATCCTAGCGCTTTGGGAGGTGAAAGTGAGAGGATCACTTGAGGCCAGGGCAACATAGTGAGGCCCTCATCTCTACAAAAAAATAAACAAAATTAGCCAAGTGTGGTGGCACACGCCTGTAGTCCTAGGTGGCTGAGGCAGGAGGATCACTTCAACCCAGGGAGGTGGAGGCTGCAGTGACCCGTGATCGCACCACTGCACTCCAGCCTGGGTGACAGAGCAAGACCCTGTCCAAAAAGATCCAAACATCTGTATCTCTAACAAGTGCTTGTGTGATGCTTCTGCTGCTGCTGGTCAGGAACCCCACTTTGGGAACCACTGCCCTTCAACAATTCTATGAGGGAGGTACTTTTATTATCCCCCCGTTGGATAGATGGGGAAGCAGAAGCTCATGGAGATTAAATTACTTGCTTACATGAGAACTGTAACTAAGTGACAGCACCAAGATTCACGCCTGGTTCTTTCTAACCCAATGTCTAGATGAGCCATTACACGAAACTGCCTTCGTTCTGGATGGGGGCATCCTGACATGCCGACGCCACAGAGACGAAACAGG
Source organism: Hylobates moloch (assembly GCF_009828535.3). NCBI lineage: Eukaryota > Metazoa > Chordata > Mammalia > Primates > Hylobatidae > Hylobates > Hylobates moloch. Next base: position 14,965,853 of record NW_026652287.1, on the reverse strand, counting down.
TGCACTCTCTTTGAGCCAGGATTTATAAAGCTCAAGGAAATGAGTCCTCCATCCTGTGAATCCAGGTGTGCTGCGTCTGCGTGCTCAAGACGACGCTCAGCAGGTATCTCAGGTGAGATCTGGTGTCTAGGTGAAGGCACAACAGCTGCACCCCTCTCCCAACACCATCCGCTAACTAATCTATGGGGCTGGATTGACGTCAGCCACAGTGGAAACTGCTCTCCTGCCCTGACCTGTTTAGAGATTAAGAGAGCACAGAACACAGAGAGAGAGAATATCAGAAAATGTGAATGGAAAAATCTGTAAGGAAACCAACCACCTGTAAGAGTACAAGGCTGAAGTGAGTTAACCTTACACTATTTAGTCATGAAATGCAAATGGAAAGAAATTAATGTGCTGGCTTTCCAGAAGTATCTGAAGGAGGAATTGTAACCACGTCAATTTTTTTAGGTTTTTTTTTTCTTTTTTCTTCCTATAAAGCTATATAATATGAGCTTCGTAATCATCTTTTCACTGCCCCTCTTTGAGAGCTGACAATTTACTGAAAAGGTATTCAAAATAATCACACTGTTTGTCTCATAGAGAGGAAAAAATCAACCAGAAGTTTCTACTGAGGGCTGGAAGATATTGGAAGATTCAGGTTGGGTAAAACTAAACGGATAATTAGTTTCCAAGAAGGAAGAATGTAAATAAGAAAAGGAAACATTTGGGGTGGTTATTTGCAAGAAGGTGATTGACAGCGATCAATATACAATATAGCATCAATATCTTTAATTCATATTTCGTGTTGAAATGAAAATGATTTATATATGGAAAAGCTAAACAGAGAACATATTTAAATGAACTTATCACATATCTCATATATCCATTTACATATATTTCTGAAAAACTCAGGAAAAATAATTTAAAAACTCATTAACTTTGGCTTTGTTTCCGCCTTTTTTTTTTTAAGGCTAATTATTTACCGAGTTTGGCTTTCTTCTGGATTACACTGTAGAATCCACTGGGATGTGTACTGAGCAAGGCTGCTTTGTGAGAAATCTAAACAAATGCATAAATACACCTCCACCTTCACCTTTAAGGAACCTCGTCAAAATAAAATATTCCTAAACAACCAGCCACAGGAATAGCACAATTCGTGAAAGCTGCCCTTTCTACTATCTGGAGAATGTCCACAGCTTAGATCGTTACATATCTCTGTGACACCAATATGCAAAGTTAATCTTTGGGATCTGAACGGAGAAGCCACAGTGATTCTAAGGCCAAAGATAGTTCAATGTGCTGTCACTCTTACAAGAATGAGAGTGCATTGCATGTGAAGTCACACAACTGCAAGAAACATGCCAACATTCTAACGCAATACAAAGAAAAGTATTCAGTTGATGCAAAAGTAATTGCGGTTTTTGCCATCAAAGACAAAACGCATCAAAGGCATCCAAGGCAAAAACTGCAATTACTTTTGTACCAACCTAACACTTCAAATATGTCACACTCAAGTTTCCACAGTGAGTCGCAGGATGTTCTCTTGAGTTATTAAGGCAATGAGGTAGTTGAGCAGTGAAATGTCCTACTCAATTTCAGTATTTAATTTATTCTGTATCACTACATTGAGTATTGAAACAGAAAGTGAGCCTTGGAAGACCTCTAGTCCAATCCAATTTTGCAGGTGAATAAATTAACACATAGAGAGGTGGCTTCAATAGGCACAGCGAAGAAGCAAGTTAGTTCCACCACCAAGACTCAAACTTAGTTTTTATTCCCAAGACCAATATGCATGTCCTTATACCAGTGGTTTTTGAACTTTGGGGTCCCGTGCTGGAATCCAGCAGGCAGCATTCCAACACCCTCAACTGCTTCAACCCAATTACTTTACTTTTACCTACTTTATATATAAGGGTCTTCAGTAAGATTTCACTTGGAAAGGGGACTCTTCAGCCTGACTAAAATTTGAACATCACTTCACTACCCCACTGTTGTGTCCTTTAAAGCAAATTCACTCTGAAGCTAGCTTCCCCCTACCAGGTCTAAGTCACCTGACATTGTTTGCCAAAAGCATGGTGGTAAGGCTGGAAACAATGCTCACACTGGCGCTTCAGTTTTCCTTCCACTGCCCCCAACTATTATGACTTTAAACTAGCTTTATCCTCCAGCACAATTATCCAAGATATTATAAAAGTGTGGTATGTGTATGCCTGTTAATCTCAGGGAATATTTTAGCTGGCGCACTGACACGGCATTAACCCTGAATCCCATAGCACGTAAGTAATGTTTTTTCCAATTCTTTTTCAATTACATCAAGATTATGCCAAGGGAGGGTGTGGTGGCTCACGCCTATAATCCTAGCACTTTGGGAGGCCAAGGCAAACGGATCACTTGAGGTCAGGAGTTCAAGACCAGCCTGGCCAACATGGTGAAACCCCGTCTCTCCTAAAAATACAAAAAAAAAAAAAGTTAGCTGGGCATGGTGGTGCATGCCTGTAGTCCCAGCTACTCAGGTGGCTGAGGCAGGAGGATCACTTAAACCCAGGAGGTAGTGGCTGCAGTGAGTCGAGATCACGCCACTGCATTGCAGCCTAGGTGACAGAGTAAGACTTCATCTCAAAAAAAAAAAAAAAGATTATCCCAAGGAAAGGGCATGGTGGCATGATGGCTCATGCCTATAATCCCAGTACTTTGGGAGGCTGAAGGAGGAGGAACATTTGAGGCCAGGAGTTCAAAACCAACCTGGGCAACATAGGGAGACCCTGTCTCTGCAAAAAAAATAAATATACATTAGCCAGGCATGGTGGTGTGTGCCTGCAGTCCCAGCTACTCTGGAGGTTGAGACAGGAGGATCACTTTAGCCTGGGAGTTTGAGGGTGCAGTGAGCAATGATCACACCACTGCACTCCAGTCTGGGTGACAGAGTGAGACCCTGTCTCAGAGAAGAAGAAGAAAAAATAGAGTATGCCAAGAAAGTCTCAGTTTAGTGCCATTAGATCCTTAACGACTTCCCAATGCTTGCTAACCTTCTGTCTATTAACCAAGAGACAGTGCCCATTTCCTCACTTGTAATAAAAACACCTGCCTCACAGACTGGTTGTGAGGTTCCAATCAGGTATGAAAAGTGCTCAACACAGTACCTGGCATAGAAAATAGTCAACGCTGGCAAGCAAGAGTCTTGCTTTTTACCTGCTCCTGTATAAGGATCAGGAAATCACAGTTGAATGAAAGTGTCCCTGCCCTCAAAGAGCCCCAAGTCATGGCACTATTTTTTATGTTACCACAATTAAACTTACTTTGCTTTAGAAAAGCTTCATGATTTCACAAGCTCCTCTGGAGACAACTAGAGAAATTCTTGGAGTAGCAGGGCCAGGCACTCACCTGTACCCTCTTGCTATGGTGCAGTATTATATAGCGTCATGGGATCCCCAGAGAGTGCTGGAGTGTGTTGCTTTGGAAACTTTGTTTGAATGTCAGTTTAGAAGGCAGGCGTGAATCTAGCATGTGGCACACTATAGCACAGTCCTAAGAAGAGGGCATATGTGGGCTCAACTCTGTTCTTTTGTCATGAGCAAAGGGAAAGCTATCACTCACAAAGACCACAGTTCAGTGCCTCCCAACTTGATCCTGTGTGAAATTCACTACTAGACCAACTAGAGCAAGGTCATAGGTCATAGTATTCACTACTCTGCCTTTAAGATACCATATGTTTCTAAACTTCCACACATAAGTCATGCCTGATGAACTTCTATGCATCCTTCAAAACCCAATTCAAAGGTCATCTCTTCTGTTAAACCTTATCTATGGTAGATCATTTTACTGTTCTGCAAATATTCTCTCTCCCTCTCTCACTTGCACACATTCTTTCTCTCTCTCTCTCTCTCTCTCACACACACACACATACACACACACACACACATGCTCATGAAATGAGAATAATCCTGCCTACTCTACGGATGGTGGGCTTGGTCATGTGACTTGCTTTGGCCAATGGAATATCAGATGACATGATGTTTGCCACATCTGAGCCAAATACTTAGTTTGGTTTGGCTTCTTGCATTCCTGTCATCTGTCATGAGAAGAGGATGTTCAGGCACCTGCTGTTCCTTCCTCCTGCATCCAGAATGATCATCCTATGGAGCAGACTTGAACCCAACCTGCAACCTACTACAGAGCTGCTTCAGTGGCCCACAGACTAATGAGCGAGAAATAAAGGATTTGTTGCCGTAAATCACTGAAGTTGGGGATTATTTGTCACTGCAGCAATAGCTGACTAATACATTCTGCAAATAAAACCTCCCTCCTCTGCTCTGACAGCACTTGGACATATCTCTATCAAGGACTTCTTGTCCTACTTTATTTTTTTTTCCCTAGAAACCCATGTCCTCACCAGACACTTAACTCCTTGAGGGCAAGAACCATATCTCTTCCCATCTCTTTTATGGCAGGCATTCAATATACTTCCTGAATAAATGACAGTATTGACCAAATACCACAATTCATGAGGATCACAAACTCTCAATCACTACAGGCATAAGTAACATACATAAAGAGCATTTTAAACACTCCAACATATTGCTGGGCAAGAAGCCAAGGCTTATGCTTCTCTGGGCCAGGAGAACCACTTGCCCTGGGCCACAAATCCAGAAGGGACCTCAAATTTAGACATCTGATGCTATCTCCAAAGGACGTGAATCATCAGTCACTAACGTGTGTTAAACATGCTGATCTCCTAAGTGAAAACATTGAAAACATATCACTGACTTGCATAATTCTGGTTTGGCATTTAAAATTTTTTTTTATTTTCAATATATCAGGAAACTCAAAGAATGAAAGTGGTGTAGGGCTCTCTCAACCTCTAAGAGGTGTTGTGATAAACAAAAGTCCTGGATTTTTCAGAGCCATTATGTACTAAATATGAAAACCAAGTTCTCCAAGACCAAATTAAGCAATGATTGGTAACAGCCAAGGTCAATGGGAAAAGCTACTTCACTGGTATTTAGCTACTTGGATCTCTGACCCTGCTTAATGCTATATCTTGGCTTCCTTGCTAAAACAGAATTATATGATTCAAATGATGGTATGTTATATTCCTCTGGGAGACACAAAAAATGTACCTGTGACCTTAAGACCATTTGAAAGTATAGAAACATACAGCAAACCTTTGCCAGTAAAGAACCATGTTATAATTCATATGCCCTTATGGAAAACCATAATTCTGTTTGTCCACAGGAATTCTAAAGTTGTCTGAGAGTTTTGAAAATGAAGAAAAATTACATTTACAAATAATCATGTAAGATTAAGCATGAAACAGAAGATGCAAAGTATTCCATCCAGATGTCCTCAACGCCAAAAACGTTTCAGCAAACGCCTTGGCCTGGTGGGATTACGGGACTCTGTTTTGTACTTTGTAACACTTCTACATCCTGTCCAAATGCTCAACAAGGAGCTGGATTTAAAAATATAAAAAAGGAAAACATAAATTAAAAAGAAGAGTGATTTGATCTTAACACTTCAGAGAAGACAGTGTTCTCTGATCACAGCTCCTCCGATGTTGTATTTTAGGAAGACGGCAAGTAAGGACCCGTAAAGACAGTGAAATGTCAACTAGGGAAGCTTACCTAGTTAAAAAAGAAACAAATCATTGGCAGCCAGTCCCCTCAGGGCAGACACTGTTTCCAGCCAGTTCTGAAAACAGTTTGTTCCAAATTAACCTTTTGATATTAGTCTCCAGCAGGCCCAGGGGTGAGAGGCCCTACCCGGGGCAGGAAGCAGGAAGGTGGGGACAGGGAAACCGTGACATCTCCAACTAGAAAATCAATGGCGTATCCTGTCCGTTCCCAAGTTGGCCTCAGAAGAAGGATGCTCCACCCTCAGGTGGCCCCAGAAGAGAAATCTCCTGGGATTTGCACAGTGAGTTTCTAGACCAGGACTCAGGGACCTAGTTTCTTTAGGCTGTTGCGAGCCGTTCACGTGTCAGTGTGTTAAGGGAAGCGTTAAGAGGTCCCCACTCCAAGGAAGCAGTCATCACTGCAAGCCCCATGGAACCGTAATGACCCCTGGACTTATCTGTCCTCTACCTTTCCACATATCTAACCTCTCCCACTGTCCATCCCACCATAGTGGCTTGAATACCATCTCCCCTAAATTTATGTTCACGCAGAAACTCAGAACGTAACTTTATTTGAAAAATAGGGTCTTTTGTAGATGTCATAAGGTAACAGTGAAGAGGAGATCATACTCAAAAGGGTGGGCCCTAAATCCAATGAAGGCATCCTTGTAAGAGACAGAAATAGGAGACACAGAGAGAAGAAAGCCATCTGAGGATAGAGGCAGAGATTGAAGAGAAGCAGCCACAAGCCAAGGAACGTGAGGAGCCCCCGGAAGCTGGAAGGGGCAAGGAAGGGTGTCCCCTACAGGTTTCGGAGGAAGCTTGGCCCTGCTGACTTCTTGATTTGGGACTTGTGGCCTCTGGAACTGTAAGACAATAAATTTCAGTTGTATGAAGCCACCCAGTTTAGTACAGCAGCCCTAGGAAATTAACACACATACCTCTCCCCCAAGTTCTCCACCCTGGCGTCTCGGGACCCGCCAGACGACTCTGCAGCATGTTTTATTGTCTGCCCATGTCGAATCCAGCATCCAACACACCAACCTCTCCCATGACTTTTCCTCTCTGTCCGTCCCTTCACTCTCAATGGGGCAACTGGCTCCAGAGGGTTCCCAGGGGTCCCACCACTTGCTTACTGGCCATATAATATGGAAAGAGTATACCTACCCCTCTGTGTATCCAGTTTCCCGTCTGAAAACTGGGAAGAATAATATTCTGGGTGTACACTGTTATCAGGAGAACCAAAGAAGTCATCTGTGGCTGGGCGCGGTGGCTCACGCCTGTAATCCCAGTACTTTGTGGGGCCAAGGTGGCCAGATTGCTTGAGCCCAGGAGTTCGAGACCAGCCTGGTAAACATAGTGAAACCTCGTCTCTACTAAAAATACAAAAATTAGCCAGGCATGGTGGCACACACTTGTAATCCCAGATACTTGGGAGGCCGAGGCACGAGAATCGCTTGAACCCAGGAGGCGGAGGTTGCGGCGAGTCGAGATCACGCCACTGCACTCCAGCTTGGGCGACAGAGTGAGACTGTCTCGAAAAAAAAGCCAAACAACAACAACAAAAAGAAGTCCTCTATGCAAAGCTCTTCAGCATGGCACTTAGTGTTTGGAAAATACTCAACTGGTTTTATCTGTCATAATCAGTAATTTACTTTATGAGACAGGATCTCTATCACCTAGACTAGGGTGCAGTGCTGTAATCATAACTCACTGCAGCCTCGAACCCCCAGGCTCAAGCCATCCTCCCACCTCAGCCTTCCAAGTAGCTGGGACTACAGGCGTGTGCCACCACACCTGGCTAATTTTTAAATTTTTTGTAGAGACCGGGGTCTTACTATGTTGTATAGGCTGGTCTTGGACTCCTGGCCTCAAGTAATCTGCCCACCTTGGCCTCCCAAAGTGTTGGCATTACAGGTGTGAGCCACTGTGCCCGGCCAATAAATTTTTGTATGCATAAGTGAACACAGTGTTAACTGAGGCTGAATACGGTGTGAGCTGAGGGATCTGAAACTATGAAAGGCTGTAGGCAGCAAAGCATCTCAGAGAAAAGGAAACCAAGAAAGGACACACTCAGGTACTTAAGATCTCAGCTATGCAATGAGGGTCAGCAACACCAAATGTTAGCAGGCGTACAAGGTCGCCTAAAGCTGTACCAGCAACAGGCTGTGTCTGTATTAACTTTTTTTCTTATCCCAAAATGAAGATTCAAGATCTGATAAGCCCCAAGACACTTACTATTTCAGTTCAGGCTTTTATAACAAACTACCATAGGCTGGATGGCTTATAAACAACAGAAATTTATTTCTCACAGTTCTGCAGGCCACAAGTCTGAGATCAGGGGCCAGCAGGGTCATGTTCTGGAGAGGGTCCCCCTCACAAGGCTAAAGAGGGCAAGTGAGCTCTCTGGGGGCCCTTGATGAAAAGGCACTAATCTCTCTAAATGAGGGCTCCACCCTCATGACCTAATCACCTCCCAAAGTTCCACCTCTTACTGCCATCACATTAAGGGTTATAATTTCCATATGTAAATATTGGGAAGACACAAACATTCAGTCCATTACACTTAAGAAGACATTGGGGCAGTTTTCAGCTGGGATGACAGTCCATTCGTTCCTTTAACTGATATTTAACTGAATACTCATTCGGGCCATGCAGTGGGGAAATAGTGACAACACAGATGGGGCCCCAGCCATCAGGCTGATCACAGACAAAAATCCCAGGAAATCCCAGGAAAACAGTCTTATCACCATCTCCTCCATGGATCCTGACAAGTTTAAAAACTTTGGCTTGAGATATATTCTAAAAATATCACCTCTTTCAAAACCTGATTCAGATATCACCTCCGCCTTGAAGGCTTCTCCAAGACCTGAAGAAGATTAAAGTCTTCTCACTCATTTTTTAAAAAAGTTAAAAAGTTAGTTGGGCATGGTGGTGCATGCCTGTAGTCCCAGCTACACCCAACATACCCTACCACCAGCTCCCCACACCCAGAATTAACAAAACCTTCTCTACCCTCAAGCAGACTTTGAGGAAATTTTTCATTTTTCCAACTACAAAACTAGCAAATCTTTCTACTTCCATTTCTTTTTTCCTAGCCCAATGCATTGTGATATCCTCATTCATGCTCCTCAAACTAGGACACATGAAACTTTGAAGGGCCGCAGATGAATTCTTGGGGGTCTAAAAGTTATCTACAAGACTTTTTAAATTTTGAGTTTTTATTTCTTTTTTTTTTTTTTTTTTTTTCGAGACGGAGTCTCACTCTGTCACCCAGGCTGGAGTACAGTGGCATGATCTCGGCTCACTGCAACCTCCATCTCCCCAGTTCAAGTGATTCTCCTGCCTCAGCCTCTTGAGTAGCTGGGACCACAGACAGGCACCACCGCACCTGGCTAATTTTTGTATTTTTAGTAGAGATGGGGTTTCACTATGTTGGGCAGGCTGGTCTCGAACTCCCAACCTCAGGTGATCCTCCCGCCTTATCCTCCCAAACTGCTGGGAATACAGGCATGAGCCACCCCACCCAGCCAAACTTTGAGTGTTTATTTCAAAGGTAATTTTTTAAATGGAACACAGTGTATGCACCTGCTGGATCATCTGGATGCCTGCTTTATAAAGCAATACTGCCTGGTAATTTCAGTGGTTATAATTTATGATTCTTTTGGCGCCAAGTTGCACTGATTTAATAATCACTGCCTAATCAGAGTAGAACCAAGGCACATTTAATACTTGGTTCTATAACAGGTCCCACATAGTGAAGGCCAATGAAGTCACTCCTACCACTCTTTCTTCCTCATGCCACAGGATAACTAAGCCACCAAAGACACATACCTGAGGCTCACCAAAGACAAAATAATGTGCACAAGAATAGAAGCAGCCCCATTCAAGTTTCAACGCACCATTTACTTTCACCAAAATATCATTTCCATCACTGATGTCATCTACTAGAATGTACTGGTTTTGCAAAATAGATCGTATTTAATGTTTGCAAATTTGTTTTGTCTGCACAATTGTTTGATATCTATAAACATAAGACATTTACAGCTAGGTTTGTACATGGGTTTTCAACCTGGGCCCTAATGATGTTTAGGGCTGGATAATCCTTTGCTGTGATGGGCCATTCAGTGCATTGTAGGATACTAATCAGCATCCCTGACCTTTACCCATGAGATGCTAGTAGCACATCATCCTCCCCAAAGTCGTGACAATTGAAAAATGTCTCCAGACACTGCCAAATGTCCCCTGGGAGGGGGAAAATTGCCCCCAGTTAAGAACTGGTCTTGTGCTGATAGATATTTAAGTAACATTATAGTAAAATTAAGACTATACAATATATCTAAAAGTCTTTTCCAGGCTGAGCACAGTGGCTCGTACCTGTAATCCCAGTACTTTGGAATGCTGAGGCAGGAGGATCCATTGAGGCCAAGAGTTCGAGACCAGCCTGGGCAACATAGCGAGACCCTGTCTCTAAAAAAATTTTTTTTAATTAGTTGGGTGTGGTGGTGCATGCCTGTAGTCCTAGCTACTCAGGAAGATGAAGTGAGAAGATCACTTGAGTCCTGGAGTTTGAGGCTACAGTGATCACGTCACTGCGCTACAGCCTAGATGACAGCAAGATCCTGTCTCTAAAAAAAGTTTAATAAATGAATACAATAAAAGTCCTTTCTCTTTATAAAAGGAACACGTCTCAAGTTGAAGAAATACCAGGGAATGGGGGGTAGGGGGCTATGTGTTGCCATGTTGCCCAGGCTGGTCTTAAAGTCCTGGCCTCAAACTGTCAACATAATGCATGCACCCACGGATGAATATATTTACCTGTGGATATATTACAATATGGTCAATACTCTGAAGCCTTACTGTACATGGCTGAGCCGTGCTCCATTCTCCCCCAGCACCCGACGATGAAAATAGGCAACTCACAGGCCAGATCCAGCCCATAAAAGAGTCCTTCGGCTTTTGCTTTAGTTACTAGACTTTGAAAATTAGGAGAGATAACAAAACCTGAATGACTGGCTTCTCTTGAAAAACAAGCAGAAGATCTGACCATGCTGAGCCCACATTTCTGGATGAAAACCTCAGCTGGAACCCAGTAGTGGCTGTCTCCACTTCTCAGTTCATCCCATCTCTAACTCCCCACCTCCCACTGCTTATTTCCTGATTCAGGCCATGGCAACTGCAATAGAAATGTATTTCTGATTGAAAGAGGAGGCTGATAACTGACCTGACCTCCTTGACCTAGCCAACAGGCAGTTGCCTTTCACACTATGTTTATTTGGGGGGACACAGCTTCATTCATTATGGCTTCCCTGGCACCTCTGCGCATTTCAGTTTGGAAACCTAAACTCAACATGGTGTTTGTGCAAAATCCTAAAACATGTCTCTAATCTGCCACTCTCCTGCTCAAGAACACTAGCTCCCATTGCCCATCACAGTATTCAAAGCTTGTGACAATATGGCCCCAGTCTTGATAGCCAACTTCCCTAAACTACAGCAACAAGCTCTGAACTTCCTTGCCCCTATCATCTGCTTGCCTGCCCTATTCCTTCTCCTCTACTATCTCCTAACTATCTTTTAATACCTATTTCAAATATTGTCTCTTGGCCAGGCACAGTGGCTCACACCTGTAATCCCAGCACTTTGGGAGGCCGAGGCAGGCAGATCACCTGAGGTCGGGAGTTTGAGACCAGCCTGACCAACATGGAGAAACCCTGTATCTACTGAAAATACAAAACTAGCCGGGCGTGGTGGCGCATGCCTGTAATCCCAGCTACTCGGGAGGCTGAGGCAGGAGATTTGCTTGAATCCAGGAGGCGGAGGTTGTGGTGAGTGGAGATTGTGCCACTGCACCCCAGCCTGGGCAACAAGAGCGAAACTCTGTCTCAAAAAAAAAAAAAAAAAAAAAAGTCTCTTTTAAACTTTTTCTGCAGGCGGGGTAGCTCACACCTGTAATCCCAGCACTTTGGGAGACCAAGGTGGGAGGACTGTTTGAGGCCAGGACTTTACGACCAGCCTGGACAACATGGAAACACATAGCCCCCTACTCCCCACACCCTGGTGTCTCTACAAAGAATAAAAATTTTAAAAATTAGCTGGGTGTGGTGGTGCATGCTGTAGTAGTCCCAGCTAACTCAGCAGGCTGAGGCGAGAGGATCGCTTGAACCCAGCAGTTTAAGGCTGCAGTGAGCCATGATCATGCCACTGCACTCCAGCCTCAGCCACAGAGCAAAACCTCCTTTCAAAATAAATAAATAAACAAACAAACAAACCTTTTCTAGTCCTTCAAACCAGGCATGTTCTTGCCCCTGCTTGGAACAACTCCTGTGCTTCAACTGTAGCTTGTTAGCGAACAAGTCCGAGAGTCCCTAGGCTGTGCAGACCCTTAACAATGAAGAGATAGTCCAGATTTCTACTCTGGCCCTAAGCAAAAGGTTGCTTTGCAGGACTTCTGCATCTTTTTGTAGCTGTCAACTGCTTTGAATATAGGATCATAGGTAAGAGGAGCATTCCAAGGAATAAGTGGAGGGACCATCAGCTTTGAACACAACCCGGCAGAATGTGAATCTTCAAGGAAGCATATGCTAGGCTGTTTGTTGCAGTACTGTTTGTAATAACAAAATGATCAGAAGTCTCTAAAATGACCTTTCATAAGAAAATGGCTAAATAAACTATGGAACAGCCACAGTCACTAATGCTACTCACTAATTCCTGTTTTGTTTCTCACAAGAAATTATACTTCCCCATACCCTTTAGTGTAAGGCATGGTCATGTGACTTATTCTGGGCAATGAATCATGAACAGAAATGACACATGCCACATCCAAGTGGAAGCCTTTAAATGGGAGTCTCCCCATCGCCTTTCTCTGCCTTGGCAATTGTGGAGTTGAAGCCTCTATTAGCTTAAGCCCATGGATAACTCTGAGTAGCAGAGACCTGGAATGAACACGTGGCATAAGAAGAAAATAAACTTTTGTTATGTTAAGCCACTGAAATTTGAGGGTTGTTTATTTCTGCAGCATATCCTAGCCTATGCTGATTGGTATACATTCTATAGATTACAATGTAGCACTTTAAAAGATGGGACTAACAATTGTAAACATATATGTACCTAACAACAGAGCCCCAAAATACACGAAATTAAAATCCACAAAATTAAAGGAATAGGCTGGGCATGGTGGCTCACACCTGTAACAATTTTTAACAATTTATTTTGAGACAAGGTCTCACTCAGTCACCCAGGCTAGAGGGCAGTGGCACAATCATGGCTCACTGCAGTCTTGACCTCCCAAGCTCAAATAATCCTCTGACCTCAGCTTCCCAAGTAGCTGCGACTAAAGGTAGGAGCCACTATGCCCAGCTAATTTTTCCTATTTTTTTTGTAGAGATGAGTGTCTCACTATGTTGCCCAGGCTGGTCTCGAACTCCTGGGCTCAATCTCCCTGCTTCAGACTCCAAAAGTGCTAAGATTACAGAGCTGAACCACTGTGCCTGGTCTTTTTTTTTTTTTTTTTTAACAATTTTAATGAAAGAAAAAGAATATAGGTCTTATGATGGTGGCTTTGAAATGGAATAAGAAAAGAACAAGACCATCTCCTAAGTTAAAACAGATAAATAATGCTAATACATTGATGTCATTTGTTGAGCATTTACTATATGTCACGCATTAAACCAGCTACTTTACATGAATTAACCTGAAACCTCACAATAGGCCCACGGGGGAGATACAGTTACAATTTCTGTTTTTTAGATACAGAAATTGTAGCTCAGAGAGGTGAAATCTTTTTCCCAAGAGTATATTCTATAACCCAGTCTCTTAACTTCTCTAAGTAAACTCAGTGCCTAGGCAGCTTCCCAGTGTGGCTGCCCACGCTACACAACAGGGTGGAGGGGAGGAAGGATTCAAGCATAAAGATGCAAGAGTTTCTGAATTTGGCACCCACCTGGCTTCAAAGTGGGTTTGCAGCCAACAGATGGCTAACTCCTGGGTGGCAAACTTGAGAAAATGTGGACTCACTGTAGGTAGAAACACAACCCTCCTCACTCTAAATTACAGCTATCTGCATACCGTTCTTAGTTTTGATACTAGTATTTTATCTTTGAGAGGCAATAACAGTGTAAGGGTCTGGTTCAGAGACCCCAGCACCTGCATATTTATTTGAACCCAGGCTTTGCAATTTGCTCACTTATGTGACTTTAACTTCTTATTTAATCACCCTTGGCCTCAGTTTCCTCATCTGTAAAATAAGGGTAATAATCAGACTTACCTCAAAGTTTATTAAAATAACTGCATAAGCCAATATACAAAGTCCTCAGAACTTTACATGTGCCTCCATGTCAGGCACATTAATTATTAAATGACTGTCAGATGCTATTGTTATTCCTAATTCCGCAAATGTCAACCATGGTGGCATATATACTTATGTGATAAATGTTCAGTAAATATTAAGCAAATTGAATAAAGTTGTCTTTGAAGCCACACACAGTGAGATCTTATTAAAGACAGGCTTTTTAAGACACTTTTTTTTTTCCCCTAGAGATGGGGTCTCACTACATCGTCCAGGCTGGTCTCAAACTCCTGGCCTCACGGGATCCTCTTGCCTCAGCTTCCCAGGACACTTCTAACCAAAGCATTTAACACACAGGGTTTGGAGTCAAGCAGACCTAGACTCTGCCACTGATGGACTGTGTAACCAGGGAGGTTACTTCACCTCTCTGAATGTCAGCTTCCTGATTTATAAAAGAGGGATGTTGATACTACCCCCTCAGAGCTGCTATTAAGAACTAAATGCAATCAATGTAAAGCTCTTAGTGCCATGCTCAGCACATAATACACGCTCATTAAATGACAGCCATCATTACCAGTAACTCAGTTCCCTTGCATTGGGCTCACTTACCCCTTTTCCATCCCAGATAATATTAGAATGCACCCACAAGAAGATGCAGAGCTAGTAAAGTGGTTTCACAAAAAATAAAAAGAAGTAATCGGTAAATAGTAGATGCTCTTCTTACATATATAAATGCAAATCCCTGAAGAGTTTAGCAAATGTATGTTTGTGTGACAGCTATTTATGGAGGCTGTATACTTTTATTTGCCTAGAATTTGATGCACTAAATGTAAACAAAGCATGATGAAGACTCTAATAGAAGCAGTCCCCAGACAGAAGCCAGGGCTCTTTCCCAAGCTCTCTGGAAGGTTGGCTTCTCTGCAGGCGTGTTGATGCGGTATATTTAGGCTGTTAATCATACCCAGAAGCGTTCCCACCTATCTGAAGACAGGGCAAACCCAGCAAGTCTCAAATTAGCAACATCCTACAAAATTTTCATCAGCCAATCTAATGCAAATGCTTTAACTTCTTCCCAGAGAAATTCTGTGAGAAATTCTCCCTAACAGGCTAAAGTTCATGGCTCAAGATCAGCTATCAGGACAACATGATGAGCCCCTTGGTCAAAGCCTGCATGGCTGGAAAAGTGCATGTCAATCAACTTTGGGGTAAAGGAAAGCACCGTTCACATATATTAGCAGCGTTCCCTATTTAAAGAAAGTCTGGGTCAATCACATGGTGGGGTGAATAACAGTCATAAATAAAGCACTTGGGGACATTTTATATCAGGTTGCGTTCATGTTAAATATTTCTAAAGACCCAGAACCAGTAGATTTGATAGATCTGATGACTCAGTAGATTTGACAGATCTGTGCCTGACGAACACTCTACTGAGAAAGAAACTCATTTCAAAAGAAGGGAAACACACCTAAGCCAAACACAAATATTTAGAGCTTTAAGATCCAAAGCAAAAAATATCCACTCTTCCTTGGGGATTCACTCATCCATCTACCACATACAAGGTGCACAACAGCATGATCTTGCCCCTCATGGAGCTCACAATTGAGTGGAGAATGGAGAATAAAGAAAATAGTCCGTCCTCATTATTTGTGGATTATTCCATTTGGAGATTTGTCTACTCATCGAAATTTATTTGTAACCCCAATATCAATACACATGGTCTTTTCACGATCATTTGTGGACAAATGAACATACAGTGAAAAACATGAGCTGCCCGACGTACATGATGCCAGCTGAGATCCAGAAAGGTGACGCTCTGCCTTACTTCATATTTTTGTACTTTTTTGGTGACTTCACTTTTAGAATGCCCCCGGTTAGTGATAAAGTGCTACCTAGTGTGTTCCTAAGCTCAAAAAGGCTGGAATGTGCCTTACAGAGAAAATGTGTGCATTAAATAAGCTTCATTCAGGCATGAGTTATAGTGCTGTTGGCTATGAACTCAATGTTAATGGATCAACTACCTATCATCTATCTATCTATCTTTATCTATCTATAAAATAAGGTGTCTTTAAACAGAAACACATATAAAACGATGTTATGTATTAATCGATTGGTAAATTTCGGGCCAAAGGCTTGCAGAAACCTAACCCTGTTATCTCCCTTGCAGATTCAATATTCGTCAACTCAGGATTCAGGAAAATGTTATAGAATATAACTGCCATGATGCCGGATGTAGTGGCTCATGCCTGTAATCCCAGCACTTTGGGAGGCCAAAGTGGGAGGACTGCTTGAGGCTAGGAGTTCAAGACCCCATCTCTACTAAAAAATTAGCCAGACATGGTGGCACATGCCAGCAGTCCCAACTACTCAGGAGGCTGAGGTGGGAGGATCGCTTAAGCCCAGGTGGTCAAGGATACAGCGAGCTATGATCACACTACTGCACTCCACAGACTTTTGAGATACTGTCTTAAAATATATATATGTGTGTATATATGTATATATGTATGTGTATATATACATATATATAACCACCATGGATAATGAGAATTGACTGTAATCCACATCTATAAACATAATGAAATAACTAAGTAAAGAAGAAAACAGGGGTGTGCTACTTTAGAGTATTCAGTATTTGTAGTATTCTATGTTTTATGTAACAAAGGGGTTGTCATTAATACATATCTGCTTTTTTTTTTTTTTTTTTTTTTGAGACGGAGTTTCGCTCTTGTTGCCCAGGCTGCAGTGCAATGGTGCAATCTCGGCTCACCACAACCTCCACTTCCCGGGTTCAAGCGACTCTCCTGCCTCAGCCTCCTGAGTAGCTGGGATTACAGGCATGAGCCACCATGCCTGGCTAATTTTGTATTCTTAGTAGAGACAGGGTTTCTCCATGTTGGTCAGGCTGGTCTTGAACTCCCGATCTCAGGTGATCCGCCCACCTCGGCCTCCCCAAGTGCTAGGATTACAGGCATGAGCCACTGCGCCCAGTCTATATTTGCTTTTTTAATAGAGGTTAAAACTTAAAACTGAAAAACTAAAATAAATCAATCTATTGTAGATATCAAGTTGGTGACATAACTACACAGAAAAAAAAAAATTAGGCCAGGCACGGTGGCTCATGCCTGTAATCCCAGCACTTTGGGAGGCCGAGGCAGGCGGATCATGAGGTCGGGAGTTTGAGACCAGCTTGGCCAATATGGTGAAACCCTGTCTCTACTAAAAAAATACAAAAAAAATTAGCTGGGCGTGGTGGCAGTTGCCTGTAATCCCAGCTACTCGGGAGGCTGAGACAGGAGAATCGCTTGAACCTGGGAGGTAGAGGTTGCAGTGAGCTGAGATCGTGCCATTGCACTATAGCCTGGCTGACAAGAGTGAAACTCCATCTCAAAAAAAAAAAAAGAAAAGAAAGAAATATGGGCATGGAGGAAGAAGTTAAACCATGCCCCTAAGGAGGCATAAAAAATCTATAGTACAAATGACTCCGTTTCTTCAACAAATAAGTCATGTGGGGAAGAGGGAGGTGGAACTATGGAAATTTAAAACTTAAGAGACATATGAACCAAATGCAATGTAAGATCCTTGTACAGATCCCAATTCAAACAAGTCGACTGCAACAAGACATTTTAAAGACCTGGAGATATTTGAACATGGACTGGATATTAAATGATAGACAAATTAATGTTTTGTTTTATAAGCTGTGGTAATCGCTTTCTGTAACATTATTTTAAAAGGTCTTACCTGTTTGAGATGCATACTGAAGTATTTACAGATAAAAATCTATGACCTCTGGGATTTGTGTCAAAACACTCCAACACACACACAAGTAGGACAGAAACAAATGAAACAAGATTGGCAAGATGTTGATTATTGTTGAATCTGGGTGGTGAGTACAAGGAAGTTTGTCATACTATATTTTCTTTCTTTTTTTTTTTTTTCAGACAGGGTCTCACTCTGTTGCCCAGGCTGGATTGCAGTGGTTTGATCTTGGCTCACTGCATCCTCCACCTCCCGGGCTCAAGCAGTCCTCCCACTGCAGCCTCCTAAGTAGCTGGAACTACAGGCTCATGCCACCATGCCCAGCTAAGTTTTGTATTTTTAGTGGAGATGGGGTTTCACCATGTTGCCCAGGCTGGTCTCGAACTCCCAGCCTCAAGCAGTCCGCCTACCTCAGCCTCTCAAACTGCTGAGATTACAGGCATAAGCCACCACATCCAGCTTATATTTTCTTTTATATTTAAATTTTCCATTTAAGAAAACTTTTTAAATGGTCTCTTACTGACCTTACTCTTTAAAGGAGAAGATCATTAATGCTGACAGTTTTTAATCAATTACAGAGTTGTTCACTATTATTTTAATATATGGTAGTATTTTACATAATAATAATTCTAGTAATGACAGCAGCAATGGCTATTAATATTATTACTTACTGCATGTCTGATATAAGGCTAAGCATTTTACATGTATTATTAAATCCTAACCCTGATAGGTAGGTCTAGTATGATCTATATTTTACAGATGGCAAAAACCGAGGTACACAGTTGCTCAAAGACGCACGGCTAGTAAGCAGCAAATCAGATCTGAACCCAGGACTGATTCCAAAGTGTGTGCTGGGGTAGGGGTTTAGCTAGTATGGGACAGGGCCCAATGTAGCCTTTTCAGAAACAAAGTAATGGGTGCCTATGGATCTTCTTCATGTAGATCTGGAATCAAACAACAGAGAAAAGCCTGTAATCCCAGCACTTTGGGAGGCTGAGGTGGGCAGATCACTTGAGGTCAGGAGTTCAAGACCAGCCTGGCCAACATGGTGAAACCTCATCTCTACTAAAAACACAAAAATTAGCCCGGCGTGGTGGTGCGCCCCTGTAATCCCAGCTACTCAGGAGGCTGAGGCAGGAGAATCACTGGAACCCAGGAGGCAGAGGTTGCAGTGAGCCGAGATCACGCCCCTGCACTTCCAGCGTAGGTGACAGAGTGAGACTCCGTCTCAGAGAAAAATAACAACAGAGAAAAGGGGAGGAGAAAACCCAGCTCTCTCCCCATCCCAGCCTTGGTTTTCTACTTAGTGAACCATGTGAACCTTCACTAGCCCATCTTGTTTTCTGCTACAAAAACAGAAGTCCTGATAACGTGTTCACAGGGACGCTGTAAGCACCAAACATTACGTGCAAAGCACCCCAAGGATGATGGATGCTCCATAATTCCTAATTAGCATCTCTCAATTAGGAAGCTGGAAGCTGCTGCTCTGGAGGTGAATTGCAAGTCTGACTTGCAGATATCAGGGCTGCTTCAGATGAGGAAAACGGTTGGCCTCTCTTTCTGGAGGGACTCTGTGGGTGGCCCTTCTAAGAGCTCTTTTCAGCACTTTGGAAGTTTCTCTAAAGATCCATTCTCCTTGTCATATGTTTGCATGCATCCAGAGGAGAAAAATCACCCAGCAGCCACCAGCAGTGACAGCCCCAGATGGCCTTGCTCTTGGCAGAGACGGCCCAATGACCTTCACCACCCACCTCTGTCCCTGCAATGTGGAGGCACAATTAAAACTCTAAGGGTGGCCTTGCTAGACCGCCTTTTAGCGGGTATCCTGGGAGATGGCACAGCATGGCCTACAGGACAGCAGAGACTGAGGTTCTGAAATCTTGCTTCCAACAATTCCTAGTTGTGTGTCCTTAGGGGAATTACTTGATCTCTCTGGGCCTTGGTTTTGTCATTTGTCAAATGTGATGTTCCTACCTCCCAGGATTGTTGTAGGTATGAAACTATATATGTAAAGTGCTTAGCTCAGTCTCTGGCACACCATTGGCACCCAATCACACACTGATCATTTTGGGGTAATGATTTTGTTGTCATTGTATAATTTTTAAAAAAGAAAAAAAAAAAAGGACCATGGCCGGGCACGGTGGCTCTTGCCCGTAATCAATCCCAGCACTTTGGGAGGCCAAGGCAGGTGGATCACTTGAGGTCAGTAGTTCGCAACCATCCTGGCCAACATGGTGAAACCCCATCTCTACTAAAAATACAAAAATTAGCTGGGTGTGGTGGCACATGCCTGTAAACCCAGCTACTCGGGAGGCTGAGGCAGGAGAATCACTTGAACCTGGGAGATGAAGGTTGAAGTGTGCTGAGGTCACGCCACTGCACTCCAGCCTGGGCGACAGAGCAAGACTCTGTCTCAAAAAAATAACAACAACAAAAAAAGGACCAGGCCTTGGCTGGGCACGGTGGTTATGTCTGTAATCTCAGCGCTTTGGGAGGCCGAGGCAGGTGGATCATTTCAGGTCAGGAGTTCAAGACCAGCCTAGCCAATAAAGTGAAACCCTGTCTCTACTAAAAAATACAAAAATTAGCCGAGTGTGGTGGCATCAGCCTGTAATCCCATTTACTCGGGAGAGTGAGCCAGAAGAATCACTTGACCCTGGGGGACAGAGGTTGCAGTGAGCCAAGATCACGCTACTGCACTCCAACCTGGGTGACAGACCAAGACTCTGTCTGGAAAAAAAAAAAAAAAAAAAAGGAACCAGGCCTTTCCTAGGCACCCACTAAAAGCTGGTATGTGAAAGCAAAGTCATCAACGTATACTAGTAAAAAATTAGCATCTAGAAAGTCATTCTGCCCTCCTTGCCCCCTTATTATTCTGGTAAAATATAGATAACATAAAATACACCATTTTAAGTGTACAGCTGAGTGGCCTTAAGCACACACACAGTGTTGTGTAACCATCACTACCATCCATCCATAGAACCTTTTCATCCTCCCAAACTGAAATTCTGTACCCATTAAGCCATAACTCGCCACTGCCCTCTCCTCTCAGCCCCTGGCAACCACCGTTCTACTTTCTGTCTCTGATTTTGACTACACTAGATATTTCACTTAATTGAAATCATACAGTATTTGTCCTTTTGGATCTGGCTTCTTTCACTCAGCATCATGTTTTCAAGGTTCATCCATGTTGTGTAGCATGTGTCAGCACTTCATTCCTTCTTTTTTTTTTTTTTCTTTTTTTTTTTTGAGACAGGGTTTCCCTCTGTCACCCAGGCTGGAGGGCAGTGGTGCAGTATCAGCTCACTGCAACCTCTGCTGCCTCCTGGGCTCAAGCAATCTTCCCACCTCAGCCTCCCAAGTAGCTGGAACTACAGGCATGCACCACCATACCCGGCTAATTTTTTGTAATTTTAGTAGAGATGGGGTTTCACCATGTTGCCCAGGCTGGTCTTGAACTTCTGAGCTCAAGCAATCCACCCACCTTGGCCTCCCAAAGTGCTGGGATTACAGGCATGAGCCACCATGCCTGGCCTTCATTCCTTTGTAAGGCTAAGTAATATGGGTATATCTATAGTATGGTATGGGTATATCATATTTTATTTATCCATGTATCTGTTCATGGACACTTGGGTTGGTTCTACCTTTTAGCTATTGCAAATAATGCTGTCATGAACACAGGTGAACAAATAACCAGTTCAAGTCCTTGCTTTCAATTCTTTGGGGTATATACCCAGAAGCAAAATTGCTAGATCATATGGCAATTCTACATTTAATTTTTTTGAAGAACCTCCTTATATTTAATGGAAATCAATATTTGTTGAATATTTACAAGCCAGGCACTTGAATTATTTTTTTCACATTTAATCATCTCAACAATCCCCATGAGGTAGACATCGCAAATGGAGCCAGAGATTGGGCAGATAATTTGCCTACGACATCATGCTTAGCAAAGGCAAGTGCCTGGATTTGAACTCAGATCTGGCAGACTTCAATGCCAACCTTTCCCACAAGCTGACACTGTCATCTCAAAAAAGGAAGGAAAACACTGATCCTTCGCCTTAAGGCAGTCTTGCATGTGTCCTTTGGGATCAATGGAAGGGAACAAATAAACCCAGAAACCCAGCACCATCACCTAATAGTTGTATGACTTCAGACACACATCTCTGCATCTCAATTACTTCATATCTCTGCATCTCAATTACTTCAGGTTAGAAACAGCGTTAATATCTGTAGGAATACACTCTAGGATTTGAAAGCAGACACTTGTACACCAATGTTCATAGCAGCATTGATAATGGTTTGGCTGTGTCCCCACCCAAATTTCATCTTGAATTCTCTCACGTTGTGGAAGGGTCCCAACTGGGAGATAATTGAATCATGGGGGTGGTTCCCCCATACTGTTCTCATGGTAGTAAAAACATCTCACGAGATCTGAAGGTTTTATAAGGGGAAACCCCTTTCTTTCGGCTCTTATTCTTCTCTTGTCTGCAGCCATGTGAGACGTGCCTTTCACCTTCTGCCATGATTGTGAGGCCTCCCCAGCCACATGGAACTGTGAGTCCATTAAACCTCTTTCTGTTGTAAATTGCCCAGTCTTGGGCATGTCTTTATGAGCAGCATGAAAACAGACTAATACAAGCATTATTCACAATAGCCAAAAGGTGAAACCAACACAAGTGTCCGTCAATAGACGAATGGGTAAATGAAATGCAGTGTATCTATACAATGGAATATTATCCAGCCATAAAAAGGAACGAAGTAGTGATATGTGCTGCAATATGGATGAAACTCAAAAACATTAGGTTAAGTGAAAGAAGCCAGACACAAAAGGACAAATACTGTTTAATTCCATTCATATGAGGTACCTACAACAGGCAAATTCATAAAGACAGAAAGTAGAATAGATGTTACCAGGAGCAGGAGGGAGGGGAAATGGAGAGTTCTTATTTAATGAGGATAGAGTTTCTATTAGGGATGATGAAAAACCTTTGGTGATGATGTGACAAGTTATTACACAGCACTGTGAATGTACTTAATGTCACTGAAATGGACACTTACAATTAAGTAATAAAGATGAAGTAATAAATATTATGTGTACAGACCTCAATTTAAAAAAAAATATTTTTTTTGAGACAGAGTCTCACTCTGTCGCCCAGGCTGGAGGGCAGTGGTACAATCTCAGCTCACTGCAACCTCCACCTCCCAGCTTCAAGTGATTCTTGTGCCTCAGCCTCCCAAGTAGCTGAGACTACAGGCACACACCACCACATCCAGATAATGTTTTGTATTTTTAGTAGAGAAGGGTTTTGGCCATGTTGCCCAGGCGGGTCTCAAACTCCAGAGCTCCAATAATCTGCCTGCCTCAGCCACCCAAAGCGCTGGGATTACAGGCATGAGCCACAGCACCCGGCCAAAAAAAATTATTTTTAAATAAGTTGTTCTTCATTATACTGGAGTTGTTCTGAGGACTAAACTGGTGTTCTCAAACTTTAATATGCACAGAAATCACCCAATTGTATTACAATGTAATTCCATGAGGCTGGGCCAGGTCCTGAGATGTGGCACTTCTAATTAGCTCCCAGGTGGCACAGATGCTATCTGCCCATGGGCCACACTTTGGGTAGCCACATACATAAAGCTCCACTGAGTGCACCCAGCATATAGTAAACACTAAATTCTCGCTATAGTTATGAGATTAATACTAAAGTTGATGTAGGCTGGGCGCAGTGGCTCATGCCTATATTCCCAGCACTTTGGGAGGCCAAGGCAGGTGGATCACCTGAGGTCAGGAGTTCGAGACCAGCCTGGCCAACAGTGAAACCCCATCTGTACTAAAAAGACAAAAATTAGCCAGACATGGTGGCACACGCCTGTAGTCCCAGCTACTTGGGAGGCTGAGGGAGGAGAATTGCTTGAACCCAGGAAGTGGAGATTGCAGTGAGCCAAGATCGCACCACCGCACTCCAGCCTGGGCAACAGAGGAAGACCCTGTTTCAAGAAAACAAACAAACAAACAAACAAATAAATAAATAAATAAGGTTGATGTGGATCTTTCAAACATCTTTGTCTTTCACTAGTAAATGCTCATTTCAAGAAGAAAGCAGCACATTTTGATCTGCTCTGAAATCTTAAAACCCCCAAGCACACTCTTTTTACAGAAACTCCAAGAGAGTCGTGCGGAGCAGAGACTTCAGCGGCTGTGTCTCCCACAGACATCTAAAAACATTTCTCTCAAAGTGTCATGTGGATAAAAACACCAAGCTTGAAAAATATTTTCATTTTAAAGGATTTCAACCAAAAAGAAGCAAGCATAAGACACAGATAGCACCTTGGCCTAGCCCAGTCCATGCCCTGTTCCTAGGCAGCCCTCAAATACTTCTGATGACCTGGGAGTTCATTTTTAACTATCTCAGCCATTTGTTCAGGGCCTGCAGGTGAAGAATAGATAAGAATAGTTAGGGACCAGGGCTTCAGAGAATGACTCAAAAAGAAGGATATCACCATGGCTTCAGGTCATACTCCGGTATCCAATCTCCCTTGCTAAAG
Source organism: Hylobates moloch (assembly GCF_009828535.3). NCBI lineage: Eukaryota > Metazoa > Chordata > Mammalia > Primates > Hylobatidae > Hylobates > Hylobates moloch. Next base: position 14,941,674 of record NW_026652287.1, on the reverse strand, counting down.
AGGTCATGCCCGCCTGGATATGGGGCACAATCTTGAGTCAAGACTGCCACGATCATGCCCACCAATTCTAGGAACAACCCAGTCCAAACCACTGCTAGACGTTCTCTCTTCCCATCCCTCACCCTTCCCAACAATTTAGAGCTGAAAGCTGCTCATACATGTCAAGATTCAAGACTGCATCTTGTTATTCTGCTTTAGGAATTCAATCTGCTAGGCACAGAGCCCAAACCATAGGAACAATACAACCAGAAAATTTCCAAATAGAGCTGAGAAGTTCATTTGGAAAACCAAACCCAGGTTATTCTAGACCAGCCAGATTAATTTCTATAGATTTACTATAACTGCAATGGCTAACATTGAGTGCCTGTCACATACAGGACACTGAGCTGAGCACGTTGCACCTATTGTCTAATCCTCATGCCAACATTAGGAGGTAAACATCCTATTTTTACAGATGGGGTTTCAAAGACATGGGGGACATTATGCTCAAGGTTATGGCTCCGTAACTTAAGGAGACAACACTGCTATCTGAAACTTAAACCTGGCCAGGTGCGGTGGCTCATGCCTGTAATACCAGCACTTTGGGAGGCTAAGGCGGGTGGATCGCCTGAGGTCAGGAGTTTGAGACCAACCTGGCCAACATGGCAAAACCCTATCTTTACTAAAAATACAAAAATTAGCTGGGCATGATGGTGGGCACCTGTAATCCCAGCTATTCAGGAGGCTGAGGTAGGAGAATCGCTTGAACCCAGGAGGCAGAGGTTGCGTTGAGCCGAGATAGTGCCACTGCACTCCAGCTTGGGTGACAAAAGCAAGACTCTGTCGCAAAAAAATTAATTAATTAATTAAACCTATCTTAAAATGATACTTAATCATGGCGTTATAAAGTTGACATATGTTTACAAGAAGCACAGGCCAAATTCCAGAACTCATACTTGATCATAACACTACAGTCAAAAATAAGAACAGGCCAGGCACAGAAGCTCATGCCTGTAATTTTAGCACTTTGGGAGGCTGAGGTGGGAGGATCACTTGAGCCCAGGAGTTCAAAGCCAGCCTGGGCAATACAGCAAAACCCTATCTCTATAAAAAAATACAAAAAGTAGCCAGGTGTAATGGCGCACACCTGCAGTCCCAGCTACTCAGGAGGCTGAGGTGAGAGGATCACCTGAGCCCAGGAGGTCGAGGCTACAGTGAGCTGTGATCACATCACTGCACTCCGGCCTAGGTGACAGAGTGAGATCCTGTCTCAAATAAATAGGCCGGGTGCGGTGGCTCACGCCCATAATCCCAACACTTTGGGAGGCTGAGGCGGGCGGATCACCTGAGGTCAGCAGTTGGAGACCAGCCTGACCAACATGGCAAAACCCCATCTCTACCAAAAATACAAAAATTAGCCAGGCATGGTGGTGGGTGTCTGTAATCCCACTACTCAGGAGGCTGAGGCAGGAGAATCGCTTGAACCTGGGAGGCGGAGGTTGCAGTGAGCCCAGATAGCGCCATTGCACTCCAGCCTGGATGACAGAGCGAGACTCCATCTCAAAATAAATAAATAAATAAATAAATAAATAAATAAATAAATAAAAACAACAGGAGGCTGAGGCAGGAGAATCGCTTGAACCTGGGAGGCGGAGGTTGCAGTGAGCCCAGATAGCGCCATTGCACTCCAGCCTGGATGACAGAGCGAGACTCCATCTCAAAATAAATAAATAAATAAATAAATAAAAACAAAAAGATCATGCACACCCAATTGGAAAATACTAGTGATGTCTCTACCATTTGGGGGTTCTTCCCGATGTTAGCATGAAGTGGCTGTCAGGAGTTAGTAATGAATGGTCGGTGATAACACATTCCACTTGTTATGATCACCTAGATTTGCCAGAGTTAGCAAATAAAAAGACATTTGGTTAAATTAGAATGTCAGATAAACAACAAATAATTTTTAGTAGTATGTTCTGTGCAGTATTCAAGCATACTTATACTAAAAAAGTATGCATTGTTGGCCGGGCGCGGTGGCTTATGCCTGTAATCCCAAAACTTTGGGAGGCCGAGACAGGCAGATCACGAGGTCAGGAGATCAAGACCATCCTGGCTAACACGGTGAGACCCCGTCTCCACTGAAAATACAAAAAATTAGCTGGGTGTGGTGGTGGGCGCCTGTGGTCCCAGCTACTTGGGAGGCTGAGATAGGAGAATGGCGTGAACCCAGGAGGCGGACCTTGCAGTGAGCTGAGATCATGCCACTGCACTCCAGCCTGGGTGACAGAGCAAGAGTCTGTCTCAAAAAAAAAAAAAAAAAAGTATGCATTGTTTATCTGAAATTCAAGTTTAAAAGAGCATCCTATATTTTATCAGGAAACCCGATAAACAGTAAAGTCATAAAGTATTCCTAGTAATGGCACACTACAACCAAGCCCTAACTTGCGGGGCCACAGTTTCCCAAGTACTTTAAAAATCTTCTTACCCTTGATCCTCCCAGTATCCTGTGGCTCAGTAAAGTTATGTAACTTACCCAAGTGACACACAGCAAGAGGGTGGCAGAGCTGGGACCCAGCACCGTGCTCCAGTTCTCCATCCACTCACCATCCCAAAAAAGATACATGGCGCCTCTTAAATGGGAGGGCAGATGTATGACCACACTTGGCTTCAGAGTGCATGAGTGGAGGGAGAGCTATTATTTAAATCCAGCCGACATTGCAAACTCTGAAACATCCTACTCTGAATATCCAGACATTCCTAGTAATATGTTCTTTACACTTTTGATCCTTATGTCCTACTTCGAATTTTCTGCATTTGCTGGAATTCTGGGTTAAGAATTCTGGCTACATTGGAACAACAGAATCTACTGTATCCTCCAGCCAAGCTTATTATCTTTGAGTAACAGCATCCTAGCTTTTGTTTGGAGAACATCCCTGCTTGGTCCACAGGGCTTGGAAGGGACTGATCTCACTCCCTGGCTCCAGAACTGATCCATGAGAACACAGCTCCCTTCTGACTCCAGGAGTAGAGAAATGAACCCCTCCTGGCTGGAGAATAGGATACCCCAGAAATTTGTTGGAGCCACTGAGAAATAATCACGCTCTTCCTACAAGCAAGATGATAAAATGCAAGGGTGGCACTTCCAGTGGCCATTCTGCCACCCTAAGGAAAGACTGTTTGGATGAAAGCAATCCAGAAAGAAAGCCGAACTGAGAGGTGTAGACAAGCCTTTGCTTTGTTAAGTACCTGGATCTAGCCACGCTGAAGCCAGTGCTACCCATAAACATCTCAGTCCCACCAGCCAAAGAACTCCCCATTTTTGTTGAACCAGTTTGAGATAAGTTTCTCACACTTGCAAACAAAGGGGATCAGATTGATACAATCAGTGAATACTATCACATTTTCTATCAGTCAACAGGCAAGGTCAAAAACATCTGGAAATCCTGTTCACTGTAAGTTCTAAATATACCCAAAATCCAACCATGGCTCACCGGCCTGGTGCAAGCCACAGTCGTCGTCTTCTTCTATTTATATTTAAAATTTTTTTCTTTTTGAGACAGGGTCTCGCTCTGTCACCCAGGCTGGAGTGCAGTGGTATGAGCATAGCTCACTGCAGCCTTGAACTCCTGGGTTCAAGGGATCCTCCCACCTCAGCCTCCTGAGTAGCTGGAACCACAGGCGTGCACCACCACACCCAGCAAGAGAGAGGCTCTTGCTACCTTGCCCAGGCTGGTCTCAAACTCCTGGGTTCAAGTGATCCTCCTGCTTCAACCTCCCAAAGTGCTGGGATTACAGGTCTGAGCCACCTTGCCCTGACTTCTTATTCTTCTTTTTTCACACAGGGTCTTGTCTTGCTCTGTTGCCCAGGCTAGAGTGCAATGGCCTGATCACAGCTCACTGCAGCCTTGACCTCCTGGCTCAAGCAATCCTCCCTCCTCAGCCTCCCAAGTAGCTGGAATCATAGGCATGCACCACCACACCACGCTTGTGGTCTTCTAACTCACCCACCTGCTTCTACTCAGGCCCCTGGAGTCTGTTCTCAGCCAGTGACTAGAAAGATGCTGCTACAACTCAAGTCAGATCCCACTCCTCCTCTGCTCAAAACCCTCCGATGTGCTCATTTCATGGGGTAAGATGTTTACGCTGGTCTAAAAGGCTCTCATGGGCCGGGCGTGGTGGTTCATGCCTGTAATCCCAGCACTTTTGAGAGGCCGAGGTGGGTGCATCATTTGAGGTCAGGAGTTCCAGACTAGCCTGGCCAACATGGTGAAACCCCACCTCTACTAAAAATACAAAAATTAGCCATTCGTAGTAGTGGGCGCCTGTGATCCTAGCTACTCAGGAGGCTGAGGCATGAGAATTGCTTGAACCGGGAGGTGGAGATTGCAGTGAGTCAAGATTGTCCTACTGCACTCCAGCCTGGGCAATAGTGTGAGACTCCATCTCAAATAAATAAATAATAAATAAAGGCTCTCATGATCTGGTCCCACTCCACTTCTCTGAGCTGATCTTCAACACTCCACTCTGGTCACACATGCTTCCTAGCTGTTCCTCGGAGACCTCAGGGGCTTGGCATGTGCGGTGGCCTCTCTCTCAGTGCTTTTCCCCCCAGAGGTCCCTGGGATCACTCCCTCAGTTCCTTTAAGTCTTTGCTCAAATGTCACCTTTTTCATGAAGACTGCTCTACTTTTTTCTTTTTTCCATAGTACTTGTCACCTTCTATCATCCTTGATAGCTTCCTTATTCCATTTATTAAACTTTTTTTTTTTTTGAGACAGGGTCTTGCTCCGTCACCCAGGCTGGAGTGCAGTGGTGTGATCTCGGCTCACTGCAACTCTGCCTCCCAGGCTCAAGTGATCCTCCCACCTCAGCCTCCTGAGTAGTTGGGACCACAGGCAAGAGCCACCATGTCCAGCTAATTTTTCATGAAGATGATGTTTTGCCATGTTGCCCAGGCTAATCTTGAACTCCTGAGTTCAAGCAATCTGCCTGCCTTGACCTCCCAAAGTGCTAGGATTACAGGCATGAGCCACCGCACCAGGCCTAAATTATTTTATTTCTGAGACATGGTCTCAATCTGTTGCCCAGGCTGGAATGCAGTGGCGCAAGCATGGCTCACTGCAGCTGCAAATTCCTGTGCTCATGTGATCCTCCCACCTCGGCCTCCAGAGTAGCTGGGACTACAGGTGAACACCACCGTACCTGGCTACTTTATCATTATTTTCTTTTCCTTTTATTATTATTATTATTATTATTATTATTTGTAGAGACAGGGTCTTGCTTTGTTGCTCAGGCTGGTCTTGAACTCCTGAGAGATGCTCCCATCTTGGCCTCCCAAAGTGCTGGGATTAGAGGTGTGAGCCACTGTGCCTGGCCAGCTTCCCTATTCAGTGACTGTGAAAACAGCTTTTATTTGTTTGTTGTCTGTCTCCCCCACCTAGAATGTGTGCTACAAGAGCACAGGGCTCTTAGCCTGTTTTACTCTCGGACGTATATCCCTAGCACCTAGAACACTGCATGGCACACGGCAGGTGCCCCATACTGGGAAACTGTGAGTTGGGATGAAGCTGACCCAGGAAAAAGGAAACAGGTCTGAAAAACAGAAGGGTGGTGTCCGGGAGACTAGACAAACATGAGCCAGAGCCCAGAGAGTGCCCAGGGACGCCTCCTCCATCTGCCCCCCAGTCTCAAGGTGGCATCTGGGCTCAGCCCACCCTCTCCCCTCTTGGCTCCACCTTACTGAAGACCCGAGCTACCATCTTAGCAGACAACTAAGGGCAACTGGCTGCGAGGAAATGTGATTATACACATATGACTAAATAGTAGCAGGGGAAAGTTCTCCTCTTAATCTGAGTTAATTTAAGACTGCTCTTATTATAGTTAATCTGATCAAACAATGACCAGCTTCTCAGACCTGTAGCATGCTACTAATGAATTTTTCATAACTCTGCAGAGACATTTTCTGCCCTGCTGTTAATCATAAACCACAAAGCAGGAGATTTCAAATCTATTTCCGTTTCACCACCTCTTTTCTCCTAGCTTTATTTCCCCTCCCTCCCTCCACCCTACCCTTCTCAAGATCTTGCCCATCTATTATTATTATTATTACTATTATTATCATTATGAAGTGGCTTGTGTTTGTTCTGGTGTTAAAGAACCTGCCTCTACCTTAGGGGACCAATAAATTAATGTTATACTTTCAAATCATATTTGAGAAGTGGAGATCATATATTAGAGAGTTTGATTCAATTTGGCAAATGAGACTGCCTTATTTTCCTATAATAAGGAGATGAGGCAGGAAGGAGACGCAAAGGAACCCGGTTTAAAGACAGGAAAATGTGTGGTCCTATCCCTTTGTCTCCAGATGAGCCTGAGCCGGGCACAGTGGCTCACCCCTGTAATCCCAGCACTTTGGGAGGCTGAGGTGGGTGGATCACTTGAGGTCAGGAGTTCGAGACCAGCCTGAGCAACATGAAGAAACCCCGTCTCTACTAAAAATACAAAAAAAAAAAAAAAAAAGTTAGCCAGCCATGGCAGTACACACCTGTAATCCCAGCTACTCGGGAGGCTGAGGCAAGAGAATCTCTTGAACCAGGAAGCAGAGGTTGCAGTGAGCCAAGACAGTGCCACTGCACTCCAGCCTGAGCAACAAAGATAGACTCTGTCTCAAGAAAAAAAAAAAAAAAGCCTGAAACATACTAGACTCCTCCCATGTTGGACTTCATTTGGTTCCTCAAATGCCCCATGCTATTTCCTAACTCTAGGCTTTTGTGCATACTGTTCCTGCTGACTGGAACATCATTTCCTCATCTCTAGCTAATGCCGTCATCCTTCAGGTCTTAGCTTTAGCAACACGTCACCAGATCCATGACGTGAAGCCATGTATTCTGTGTCCCAGTACCCAGCACGGTGCCTGATGTGCAATACATATTTGTACATCATAATTTCCATACATGCCAGACTGACATTTGCGTATCTAATGCATTTAACATAAAGTGGAATAAATGAAGGACTGAATGAATGCTGAGCTCATCAACCAGGTTGCCTTTCAAAGCAGACATCATAGGCCAGGTGTGGGGGCTCATGCCTGTAATCTCAGAACTTTGAGAGACAGAGGTGGGAGGATCGCTTGAGTCCAGAGGTTCGAGATCAGCCTAGGCAACGTAGAGAGACCTCATTTCTACAAAAAATTTAAAAATTAACCGGGCATGGTGGTGCATCCCAACAGTCCTAACTACTCAGGAGGCTGAGGCAGGAAGATCACTTGAGCCCAGGAGTTCAAGGCTGTAGTGAGCTCATAATCATGCCACTGCACCCCAGCCTAGGCAACAGAGCAAAGCTGTCCCCAAACAAACAAACAAAAATAACCACCAAGTAGACATTATAAGTGGCTGAATACTTATCCCAACACCAAAGCTATGACCCTGCTTCTTGAGTTCCCTTTCAGATACCGTTTCTAGAACATTGTCGTGATCATCATCAATGGCAGCACATCTTGTTAAGAGTGGACTGGACTATTTATGCATTTTAAATGAACAAAAATCACTGGGAATCAGTCAAGCAGACACAGTAAATGCTACCATCTGGGGTCAAAAAAAAAAAAAGTAAATAGACTTGTTTTCCTGTAAAGTGACTGAGGACAGCGTGTAAGAATATTTTAAGTACTGCCAGCAGAGCTAGGGCAAGGCAGATATAATCACAGTGACGACTTCAATAAATACGGTCCTCTTTTGTGTATAAATATTTCATTTTGTTGTTTCAGGAAATACCTGATTGAGGAATTGTTGGTGTGACAATAGCACTGGATGTGCTTAAAACGTAGTACTTACTGTTTATGAGAAATACATATTGAAATGTATTGAAGATGAAATGCAATAATGGTTTGGGAATTGCTTCACAATAATCCAGGGAGATTTTTGACACGGGGAAGCATTGATTGACCATGATTTGATCATTGGTGAATTTGTGTGATGGGGACATAAGAGTCCATTTTGCTATTCTCTCTACTTTTGTATAGATTTGAAATGTGGCTGGGTTGGGCGCGGTGGCTCACGCCTGTAATCCCAGCACTTTGGGAGGCCGAGGCAGGTGGATCACGAGGTCAGGAGTTCAAGACCAGCCTAACCAACATAGTGAAACCCTATCTCTACTAAAAATACAAAAAATAGCCGGGCATGGTGACGGGCATCTGTAATCTCAGCTACTCGGGAGGCTGAGGCAGGAGAATCGCTTGAACCCGGGAGGCGGAGGTTGCAGTGAGCTGAGATAGCGCCACTGCACTCCAGCCTGGGTGACAGTGCAAGACTCCATCTCAAAAAAAAACCAAAAAAAAAAACAAACAAAAAAATTTGAAACGTGGCCAACATGGTGAAACCCCCGTCCCTACTAAAAATGGAAAAATTACCTGGGCATGGTCGCAGGCACCTGTAACCCCAGCTACTCAGGAGGCTGAGGTAGGAGAATTGCTTGAACCCAGAAGACGGAAGTTGCAGTGAGCCAAGATTGCGCCACTGCACTCCAGCCTGGGTGACAGAGCGAGACTCCATCTTAAACACACACACACACACATACACACACACACTTTAATTAACAGGCATGATGGTGAGGTTCTTGATCAGATGGTAATGAGGTACTGGGTACTGTCTGCTTTTTATGAAATACCACAAATATAATTACCAGTTTTTGCCAGAAACAAAGGCTCAGTCATATTCCCTTATAAACATCAATACTGGATGTCCTTCAGGAACCACTGATTGTTAAGTTGTTGCTCTGGCCTCAAGGTAACTTCACCAAGGATATCACAAATAACATTACTTGGAAAATCTACCTAATAGGAAGTCTCTCTAATGCCATATCTTCAGTGACAAGACAAGGTTGAATTTCTAGGTAACTTTTATTCACACCCCAGCAAACTCTTTGTTTTGTAGGTATCTCAAAACAAAGGTATCTCAGAGCAATTGCAAGCCATTTATTTATTCAACTTATATCTATTCTCTACTATCCATGTGTGTAACATATATTATAGAAACCCACGTATTTTGATTGTGAGGCACAATTTCGATTGTGAGGCACAATTTCGATTGTGAGGTACATGAACCTGGGACGCAATCAGCCTTATTTTCATCTGTATTTGAAAGAATGAGAACAATTCTTATTTTTCCCAGGGATTGAATTCAGTTGTGTACTTCAGTATTCACAAACATAATGTATAAACCTTTTGCCACTTTTCACCAACCACATTCAATACCAATTTAAAATAGTCAAGTAGTCAAGACTGAAATTAAAATAAATTTTTGTTTGTTGGTTTTTAAGGCATATGGCAAAGAGCACAAAGTGCTCATGGGCTGAATCCAACCTACGGGTATGTATTTTTAACTTTTATAGCATTTTTTGTTTTGTATGAAAAATTTCACACTTAAGATTTTGATTTTTGGGCCAGGCGCAGTGGCTTACACCTGTAATCCCAACCCTTTGAGAGGCTGAGGCAGGCAGATCACTTCAGGCCAAGAGTTTGAGACCAGCCTGGCCAACATGGCAAAATCCCATCTCTACTAAAAATACCAAAATTAGCCGGGCATGGTGGTGGTTGCCTGTAATTCAGCTACTCAGGGGACTGAGGCAGGAGAATCGCTTGAACCCAGAAGGCAGAGGTTGCAGTGAGCCAAGATCGTGCCACTGCACGCCAGCCTGGATGACAGAGCACGATTGTGTCTCAAAAAAAAAAAAAAAAAAAGATTTTTATTTCTGGGGTTATATTGAAAAATGGAAATACTTGACAATGCTAGGTCCAAATCCTATTCATTGCCAACACCTGACATCTCTAAATGGATGCTGCCCAGTTCACCATGACCTCCCCGCCATGTCGCCCCCAAACATTCCACTCCTGCCCCATCTTCCTCCTGTGGGTTTCCTGCCTGGCCCCCAGAATCACTGTGTGACCCCCTAGAAATCAAGCAGCCTCATCCATAAAACTCACACCTCTTTCTGATGCCATTTGGGGAAAAAAAATCATCTTAAATTAGTCTTCCTTGTCATTGACATGATTCAAAATCTATTTATTTCAACTCAAATGTACATTTTTTTAAAACCAAGCCTGCTTCCAGCCTCTTAGCTCATCATGATCAGTTGATGCACAGATGTAGTAAAATGACTTTACACATTTTTATTAAGTTTCAGATTTATTGGAAACATTTGCCTCTACAGTTGTCATTCCTGAAGCTATAAAATCGCAGGCTTTACTTTTTTTTTTTTTTTTTTTTTTTTTTTGAGATGGAGTCTTGCTCTGTCACCCAGGCTGGAGTGCAGTGGCACGATCTTGGCTCACTGCAGGATCCGCCTCCCTGATTCAAATGATTCTCGTGCCTCAGCCTCCCAAGTAGCTGGGACTCGGGCATGTGCCACCACGCCTGGCTAATTTTTTTTTTTTTTTTTTTTTTTTAGTAGAGACGGAGTTTCACCATGCTGGCCAGGCTGTTCTCAAACTCCTAAACTCAAGTGATCCACCTGCCTCAGCCTCCCAGAGTGCTGGGATTACAGGCATGAGCCACTGTGCTCAGCCTACTCTTTTAAACTCAGAAGTTTATGAAGTAGAATGCTCTTTCCAAGGGATCATTAGGCCGTAGATGAACAAAAGTCTTACATGCATGCATTCATGCCACTTCTAGGTATATTTCGTTCTCTTTTTGCTTACTTTTAATTTTTATGTATACATAATAGTTGTACACATATATGGGGTTCGTGTGCTATTTTAATATAAGCATACAATGTGTAATGATCTAATCTGGGTAACTAGAATATTCATCACCTCAAACATTTATCATTTATTTATCATCTCTTTGTGTTGGGAACATTCCAAATCTTCTCTTCTAGCTATTTTGAAATACACAATAAATTATTGCTAACTGTAGTCAGCCTACTGCACTATCAAACACTAGATCTTATTCCTTCTATCAAGCTGTATTTTTGACCCATTAACCAATCCACTTCATCTCTCCTTCCCCACAACCCTTCCCAGCCTCTGGTAACCACCGCTCTATTCACTATCTCCATAAGATGAATTTTTCAAGTTCCCTGTACATATATTTCTTTTCCTTTTTTTTTTTTTTTTTTTTTTTGAGACAGGGTCTTGCTCTGTCACCCAGGCTGGAGTGTAGTAGTGGGATCATGGCTCACTGCTGCCTCAGCTTCCCAGGCTCAAGCAATCCTCCCAGTTCAGCCTCCCAAGTAACTGGGATTTCAAGTGCATGCCACCACACCTGGCTAAATTTTTTTTGTGTGTTTTTTTTTGAGAGACAGAGTTTTGCCATGTTGTCCAAGTTGGTCTTGAACTCCTGGGCTCAAGCAATCCTTCTGCCTTGGCCTTCCAAGGTGCTGGGATTACAGGCATGAGCCACCCCACCCAGCCTATATTTCTTAAAGAAACAAATAAGAGTGCTTTACAAAGATTCCATTTCAAAAATATTTATTAAGGCTGTGTTTATGAGAGTGAAAAACTAGAAATAATCTACGTCACTAAAGGGTGTCGTTCAACTCAATTATGCTGTACCGTATGCTGGAATGTTATATAGCCATTAGAAATGCTATAAAATATAGTTTTGACACTGAAAGACATTCATGTGTTAAGTCAACTTTTCAGGGGAAATGAGGAGACTACAAAATACATACCATGCAGTTACTCTTAAGACACATAAACATACATGTTTGCATGAGGAAAACCCTTTAAGATTCTGTAACAAGGTGTCAACAATGTCCATATGTGCTTGGTAGGATCATAACAGCATTCATTTTTCTGACTAAGTACATATTCTGTTTTTTCTACAGTAAAGTACTTTGCCTTAATGACTATTAATTTCTTAAAATGACTATTTTCTCCATTTCTGAAGTTAGTACGAACAATTCATAACCTGGTATATATAACCTGAATAGCCACTCAAATACCTTTAAGAGCTCCTGGGAATTGTCACATCGAACCATCATATACAACTGCAAAAGCTACAGAAGAAACTTCTGACTCTAGAGATCCTAACTGTGCACCGGCCTGAACCTGGGGACATTAGTTTGCTATAGAGGACATTCCTCCTTATGTGTCCTTATCCACCTAGCCAAAAAAAAAAAAAAAAAACTCATAGCAGAACTATTCTCAAGAGCCACAAGGTGGAAACAACCCAAATATCCATCAACTGATTAACAGATCAACAAAATGGGCAGATACATACAATGGAATATTATTTGGTCATAAAAAAATGAAGTACTAATACATGGGTGAAACTTGAAGACATTATGTTAAGTGAAAGAAGTTGTAAACAAAAGGCCATTGATATGGTTTGGCTGTGTCCCCACCCAAATCTCATCTTGAATTGTAGCTCCCATAATCCCATATGTTATGGGAGGGACCCAGTGGGAGACAATTGAATGGTGGGGGCAGTTTTCCCCATACTGTTCTTGTTGTAGTGAATAAGTCTCACAAGATCTGATAATTTTATAAGGGATTTCCCCTTTCACTTGGTTCTCATTCGCTCTTGCCTGCTGCCATGTAAGACGTGCCTTTCACCTTTCGCCATGATTGTGCCTTTCACCTTCCACCATGATAGTGAGGCTTCCCCAGCTATGTTGGAACTGTGAGTCCATTAAACCTCTTTTTCTTTATAAATTACCCAGTCTTGGCCCGGCGCAGTGGCTCATGCCTGTAATCCCAGCACTTTGGGAGGCTGAGGCAGGTGGATCACCTGAGGTCAGGAGTTTGAGACCAGCCTGACCAACATGGAGAAAGCCCGTCTCTACTAAAAATACAAAATTAGCCAGGCATGGTGGTGCACGCCTATAATCCCAGCTACTCGGGAGGCTGAGGCAGGAGAATTGCTTGAACCCGGGAGACAGAAGTTGCGGTGAGCTGAGATCGTGGCATTACACTCCAGCCTGGGCAACAAGAGCAAAACTCCGGCTCAAAATAAATAAATAAATTACCCAGTCTCGGGTATGTCTTTATCAGCAACATGAAAACAGACTAATACAGCCACATATTGCATGATTTCATTTATATGCGATGTCCAGAAAATCATTCAATTGTACAGTTTAAATGGTTAAAAGGTTGAATTTTATGTGAAATGTTATCTCAGTTTGTAAAATCCTGAAAAAAAAAATGATCAGGTGCAGTGGTTCACGCCTGCAATCCCAGCACTTTGGGAGGCCAAGACAGGCAGATCTTTTGAGCCTAGGAGATCGAGACCAGCCTGGGCAACAAAGCAAGACCCCCATCTCTACAAAAAAATTTAAAAATTAGCCGAGCGTGGTAGCACACGCCTGTAGTCCCAGCTACTCAGGAGGCTGAAATGAGAGGATCGCTTGAGCCTGGGAGGCCGAGGATGCAGTGAGGTGTGATCTCACCATCACACTCCAGCCTGGGCAACAGAGTGAGACCCTGTTTCAAAAAATAAATAATAATAATAATAATAAATTAAAACCTAAAAAACTAAAATCTGGAGTGACCATATTATATCTGAGAAAACAGTTTTCAGAGCAAGGAAAATTACCAGGGATTAAAGAGAACTCTAAGTAATGACAAAGGATCAACTGACCAAGGAGACATAATCACCCTAAATGTGTACACACTTAACAAAATATCTCAGAATACATGAAGCAAAACAGATGGAACTGAAAAGAAAAATGGACAAATCCACAACTACAGTAGGAGACATCAACATTTCTCTCTCTGTAATCAATAAGAAAACGAGAGAGAAAATCAGCAAGGATATCAAGGATCTAAACACCATCAACCAACTGGATATAATTGACATTTATAGAACACTCCACCCGTCAACAGCAGAACATGCATTCTTTTCAAGCACACATGGAACATTCACCAAGAAGGAACATATCCTGAGTTAAAAAAGAAACCTTAAACATTTTAAGAGAATTGAAACCATAAGAAATGTGTTCATTGATCATAATTGAATTAAACTGGCTGAGCACAGTGACTCACAACTGTAATCCCAGCACTTTGGGAGGCCAAGGCAGGTGGATCACCTGAGGTCAGGAGTTCGAGATCAGCCTGGCCAATGTGGTGAAACCCCGTCTCTAAATACAAAAATTAGCCGGACATGGTGGCGAGTGCCTGTACTCCCACCCAGCTACTCGAGAGGCTGAGGCAGGAGAACTACTTGAACCCAGGAGGTAAGGGTTGCAATAAGCCAAGATCATGCCATTGCACTTCAGCCTGGGTGACAGAGTGAGAGTCCATCTCCAAAAAGATAATAATAACAATAATAATAATTGAATTAAACTAGAGGAGCGATGTCAGCAAGATGGCTGACTAAAGACACTTGGCACTCATCCTCCCACAAGAAAGGACCAAGGCAATGAATTAATAGCTAAGATTTGATTGGCATATCAAAGGGAGAGTGCTAGCGTGCAAAAAAAGGAGAGGAGATATACTTCTGGTAATTGGAAGTCCAGCAGGGCAGCGTAGAGGTCACTGGCCTCTGCAGCCCCACCTACCTCACCCAGATCAGCCTAGAGACCAGAGAGGCTTCCTGTTGTGGGGAAAGGTAAGGAGAAGAACCCAACCAGCCCCTCTTGCCACTGAAAACACCTAACAGTCCTTATTACAGAAGAATCTCACAGTCCTTGCAAGCTCTGAGCCCAGTTGGGAGAGGTGCTGGGAATTCAAGCAGCTTCCTTGTCCTGGGTTAGGAGCACAAGGTAGACACTCCCCTTCCCCTACTGATCCCATAAGCCAGGCTGCTGCAGCACAGCACCATCTTGAGACCAGATTCACCTCTGGAATGTCCCCTGCTCTGGGGGCCACAAGCCACTGCAGCTCTCCAGCACTGGTGCTCCATCCTCATTCCACCAAGCCCACATGAGTGGCTGAACACAGCAACCCCAGCAGTGTACAGCCTGGGCCCAGGATCAGCTGTGAGTCTGGTCCTGTCCAGCAGAGAAACCAATAAACTAGAAATCAGTAACAAAAATATAATAAAATATATCCAAGCACTTAGAGATTAAACAACAGACTTCAAAAGAAAACATGCATCAAAGAGGAAGCCTTAGAAAAAATTAGAAAATATTATGAACTGGAAGACAATGAAAATATATCAAAATTTGTGGGATACAGCTAAAGTAGTTCTTAGAGGAAAATTTATGGCAATACTTACATCAGAAAGAAAAGAGTTCTCAAGTCAACTAGTTCTCAAGTCTTATCTATTAGCAAGTATCTGCCTCAACAAAACAGGAAGAAAAGGGCAAAATAAATCTATAGTAAGCAGAAGAAAGAAAAAATAGTAAGAATGAAAATCAATGAAATTGAAGACAGAAAAACATTAAATAAATGAAGCCGAAACCTGGTCCTTTGAAAAGATGAATTAAAATTATAAACTTCCAGCCAGACTAACAAAGGAAAAAAGAGAGAAAAAAACACACATTACCAATATCAAGAATGAAAAGAGGAGTATCACCATAGATCCCATGACGTTAAAAGAATAATAAAAGAATACTGGAGACAACTCTATGCATGTAAACTCAACAATTTCAATAAGATGTACCAATTTCTTAAAAGCCACAAGCTACCAAAATTCACCAAGAACAAATACACTACATGAATAATCCTAAAAACATTAAAGAAATTGAATTTGTAGTTAAAAACTTTCCACAAACACACAAAAAATTACTTAGGCCCAGTATTATCCTGATTCTTAAACTAAACAAAGGCAGTACAAAAAAGGAAAACCACAGATCAATATCCCTCATGAACACAGACAAAAAAAATTCTCAGCAAAATACTAACAAATCAAATCTAACAGTATATTCAAATAATATACCATAACCAAGTGGAGTTTATCCCAGGAACGCAAGGCTGGTTCAAAAATTTTACATCAAACATATTAACAGTCTAAAGAAGGTAAATCATATTAATAGTTTAAAGAAGATAAATGGGCCAGGTGCAATGGCTCACACCTACAATCCCAGCAATTTGGGAGGCAGAGGCAGATGGATTACTTGAGGCTAGGAGTTCAAGACCAGCCTGACCAACAGAGTGAAACCCTGTCTCTACTAAAAACACACAAAAAAATTAGCTGGGTGTGGTGGTGCGTGCCTGTAATCCCAGCTACTCAGGGGGCTGAGGCAAGAGAATCACTTGAACCCAGGAGGTGGAGGTTGCAGTAAGCCCAGATCGCACCACTGTACTCCAGCCTGGGTGACAGAGTTACACTCTGTCAAAAGAAAGAAAGAAAAGAAAGAAAGAAAGAAAGAAGATACACCACATGACTATGCTAATTGATACAGAAAAAGCATTTGACAAAATTCAGTATCCATTCATTATTGAAAACTCTCAAGGAGCCAGGAATAGAAAGAAACTTCTTAACCTTATAGAGAAAAGAGCATCTACCCAAATAAACAAACAAAAAACAAAACAAAAAAACTAAACCTAACATCATTATTAATGGTGGAAAATTTGAACACTTTCTCCTTAAGACTGAGAATAAGGCAAGGATATATACTCCCACTATTCCCATCCAACATTGTAATGGAAATCCTGGCTAGTAAAACAAAAACAAATACAATTTTTAAAAAATCAATTATCCCTATTCTCAGACAACATGATTAACTACGTAGAAAAATCCATGGAATCCAGGGAAGAAAAGTTCCTAGCACTTATAAGTGTGTTTATCAAGGTCACAGGATACAAGGTCAACACAAAAATCAATTATATTTTTAATACTAAAAATAATCAGAAATCAAAATTTTTAAAGTAAATACATTTACATAGATCCAAAAAATGTCAAATACTTGAGTATAAGTCTAACAAAACATATTAAGAATCTATATGCTGAAAACTACAAAATGCTGATAAAAAAAGAAAAGAAGACTTAAATAAATGGAGAGACATACCACGTTCATAGTTTGGAAGACTTTAGTTAGTTAATACAGTTAATATGTCAATCCTCTCTGAATTGAGATACAGATTTAATGCAGTTGCAATAAAAATCATATATTTATTATAAATATAGACAGGCTGATCCTAAAATTTATATAAAAAGACAAAATAACTAAATAGCTAAAATAATTTTTGAAAAAGAATAATAAAGGTGGAACTCACACTATTCAACTTTTT
This sequence comes from Hylobates moloch, assembly GCF_009828535.3. Lineage (NCBI taxonomy): Eukaryota > Metazoa > Chordata > Mammalia > Primates > Hylobatidae > Hylobates > Hylobates moloch. Next base: position 14,924,585 of record NW_026652287.1, on the reverse strand, counting down.
TCTTTCCTTACCTAGATTTGACTGGTCAATTTTAAGAATTACAATAGGCCAGGCGCAGTGGCTTATGCCTGTAATCCCAGTACTTTGGGAGGCTGATGCAGGTGGATCACCTGAGGTCAGGAGTTCGAGACCAGCCTGACCAACATAGTGAAACCCCATCTCTACTAAAAATACAAAAAAATTAGCTGGGCGTGTTGGCATGTGCCTGTAACCCCAGCTACTCGGGAGGCTGAGGCAGAAGAATTGCTTGAACCCAGGAGGCAGAGGTTGCAGTGAGCCCAGATCACGCCATTGCACTCCACGCTGGGTGACAGAGCGAGACTCTGTCTCAAAAAAAAAAAAAAAAAAGAATTATAATAAAGCTACAGTTACCACAAAAATGTGATACTGACAAAGGAATACACACACAGATCAGTGGGACAGGATAGAGTCCAGAAGTAGATATAAATACAGACAATTAATTTCTTACAAAGGTGTAAAGGCAATTTAGTGGAGAAAGAAATCACCTTTTCAATGAATGGTGTAGAAAAAAATTGTACATTTAAATGCACACACACAAAAAATGAACTTCAATTTAAACTCACACTATATACCAAAATGTATTAGGTTGGTGCAAAAGTAATTGGAGTTTTTGCCATTTTACAAGTAATGGCAAAGGCCAGGTGCAGTGGCTCACGTCTGTAATCCCAGCACTTTGGGAGGCTGAGCAGGGTGGATCACCTGAGGTCAGGAGTTCAAGACCAGCCTGGCCAACATGGTGAAACCCTGTCTCTATTAAAATATAAAAATTAGCCGGGCATGATGGCGGGTGCCTGTAATCCCAGCTACTCGGGAGGCTGAGGCAGGAGAATTGCTTGAACCCGGAAGATAGAGATTGCAGTGAGCTGAGATTGCACCACTGCACTGCAGCCTGGGAGACAAGAGTGAGACTCTGTCTCAAAAAATAAATAAATCAAAATAAAAACATATATTATTTTTATTAGGCAAATAAAATAAAAGTAATGGCAAAAACTGCAATTACTTTTGCACCAACCTAATACTAAAAATGAATCATAGATTGAATGTAAATCATAAAAAAATAAACATTTTATGAAAAAATAAATTTAAAAGTGATAAATTGGACTTTATCATATTTTAAGTTTTGCTCTGCAAACAGTACTGTTAAGAGGAAAAAAAAAAAAGAAAATCTTCAGAATGGGAGAAAATATTTGCAACTCACATATCTCACGAAGAATTGTATCCAGGATACATAAATAACTCTTGACATTCAACAGTAAGAAAATAAATAGTACAATTTTGTTTCATGGGCAAGAGACTTCTCAAAAAGACAAAGCTATGGTAAAGGAGAATAGATCAGTGGTTGCCAGGGGTTAAGAGTAGAAATATATTGGGGAAGCATGAAAGAAATTTTGTGGGTAAAAGAACTATTCTGTATCCTAAATTGTGGCAGTAGTTACACAAATGTATACATTAATTAAAGCTCACAGGACTGTACATCCAAAAAAAGTCAAAAATAAAAAAGTACATGATGTATGATTTCATTTATATACAACTCTTTTCCTTAGAACAGGCCAAATTCATCTATGGTGGAAAAAGAATCAGAAAAATTGGTTGATTTAAAGGTGGAGGGAGAATTAGCTACATGATGGTAAATGTTCTATATCTTGATGGAGGTTTAGGTTACAGTGGTGTATACATTTGCCAAAACTCAGTAAGTATATGCTTAAGATCTGCATGTTTGTTAGTCCATTTTACATCAAAAGAATAAATACTGAACTAATTAATGATAAATATACAGACATATATGGGCAGAAATGCACTGATGTCTGCAATTTACTCTTTTTTTTTCTTTTGAGATAGAGTCTCGCTCTGTCTCCCAGGCTGGAGTGCAATGGGGAGATCTCGGCTCACTGCAACCTCCGCCTCCCAGGCTCAAGTGATTCTCCTGCCTCAGCTTCATGAGTAGCTGGGATTACAGGCACATACCACCATGCCCGGCTAATTTTTTGTCTTTTAGGAGAGGCGGGGTTTTACCATGTAGCCCGGGTGGTCTTGAACTCCTGGGCTCAGGCAATCCGCCCGCCTCGACCTTCCAGAATGCTGGGATTACAGGCGTGAGCTACTGCGCCTGGCCTGCAATTCACTTTTAATACATCAAACAATAAGATAGATTCATGGACAGAGAAAGGGATGGATGGATGAATAGATATGTAATAAAGCAAATATAGTAAAATGTTAATGGTACCAGGTGGCAGATGCTCACTGTAAAGTACCTTCAACTGCTATATGTTTGAAGTCTTACATAAATGTTGAGGCCAGGCACAGTGGCTCACGCCTATAATCCTAGCACTTTGGGAGGCTGAGGCAGGTGGATCGCTTGAACCCAGGAGTTGGAGACCAGCCTGGGCAACATGGCAAAACTCGTCTCCACAAAACATACAAACAAAAAAAATTAGCCAGGCATGGTGGTGTGCACTTGTAGTCCCAGCTACTCGGAAGGCTGAGGTGGGAGGATCACCTGAGTCCGGGAGGTGGCAGTTGCAGTGAGCCAAGATCGCACCACTGCATCCTAGCCTGGGTGACAGAGCAAGACTCTGTAAAAATAATAATAATAATAATAATAATAATAATAATAATGATGATGATGATGAAAAAAAGTAAAAATATATTGGGGAAAACAAAATTATTTAGCATTCACTTCTATTCTCCTGGTATAAGCTATTAGGTAAGCGTGAGAGTGTTTAAGGAAGGTCCTGCCAACCAGCGGTTCTTCTTATTTATTTATTTATTTATTTATTTTTTGAGCCGGAGTCTCACCCTGACGCCCAGGCTGGAGTGCAGTGGTGCGATCTGGGCTCACTGTAAGCTCCGCCTCACAGGTTCACCCCAGTCTCCTGCCTCAGCCTCCCAAGTAGCTGGGACTACAGGCGCCCGCCACCACGTCCAGCTAATTTTTTTGTATTTTTAGTAGAAAAGAGGTTACACTGTGTTAGCCAGGATGGTCTCGATCTCCTGACCTCATGATCCCCCCGCCTCTGCCTCCCAAAGTGCTGGGATTACAGGTGTGAGCCACCGCGCCCGGCCGCAACCAGCGGTTCTTCTAAGAGGGCTTTCTTTGGAGCTGGTGGTAAGAAACTCATTCTTGCATCTTAGGTTTTAAGCATATTTCTTGTTGAGTTTATCACAAAACACTGCTTCTCCAAGTCAGATAAAGATAAAATAAAAACGGTGGCATCTAAACTTGCTCTGCCTCTTGATAAAAACAACGTCCATAAGTACCCACTTAACAAGTTCTTCTTTTCTACCTATTGGCTTCAGTGCTCAAGTCCAAGCCACCAATCCTGACCAAGGATCACCCCAGTGCCTTCGTGGGTGGGCACACAGAGAAACACATGACTATTTTTGATTGGTGTGATACTCTGGGTAGCGGAGGTGGACAGACAAAGGGAAATTCACCATTCCAACAACTCCAGACCCCCCAGATGGATTAAGAATGGAACTCACACAGAGCAGGGGAGAGCAGGGGGATGCTGGCTGCAAAGTTTGGATCAGAGACTCATCAGAGGTCTTCGGGAGTGGCCCCTTCTTGTCTCTACCTGGTAGGTTCCAGATCTAGTCTTCTTGAGACTATTTCCTCAACTAAAGGGGCAACTGGCCTCATTCCCTCTTCTCCAGAGAGCAAAATCAAAAGAGGGAGGTTCCCAGGGAGCGAATCCAACTCAACAGAAGGAGGACAATTCTAACCATCACAGGTTATCCAGATCAAAAGGCTGCCTTGTCATTCTGCTAAGTGAAATAAGGCAGACAGAGAAAGACAAATACAGTATGATTCTGTATGTGGAATCTAAAAAAGTCAAACCCATAGAAATAGAGTAGAATGGTGGTTGCCAGGAGCTGGAGGAGAAAATGGGGAAATGTGGTCAAAGGATACAACCTTTCTGTTATGAGATGAATAAATCCTGGGGATCTAACATACAACGTGGTGACTATAGTTAATAATACCATACTGCATACTTAAAATTTGCTGAGAGTAGATCTTAAATGTTCTCATCACAAACACATACACATACACACACACACATGCACAGCAACTGTGAGGTGATGAATGTGTTAACTTGATTGTGTGATCATTTCACAATAGATATCAAATCATCATATTGTACACCTTAAATACATGCAATTTTATTTGTTAAGTATGCTTCAGAACAGCTGAAATATTTTAATTTAAAAAACTTTTGGGCCGGGAATGGTGGCTCATGCCTGTAATCCCAGCACTTTGGGAGGCCGAGGTAGGCGGATCACCTGAGGCCAGGAGTTCAAGACCAGCCTGGCCAATATAGCGAAACCCTGTCTCTACTAAAAATACAAAAATTAGCCAGGTGTGGTGGCATGCGCCTGTAATCCCAGCTACTTGGGAAGGTGAGGCAGGAGAATTGCTTGAACCTGGGAGGCGGAGGCTACAATGAGCCGAGATTGTGCCACCACACTCCAGCCTGGGCAATAGCAAGACTCTGTGTCAAAAACAACAACAACAACAACAACTTTTGGCCGTGTGTGGTGGCTCACACCTGTAATCCCAGCACTTTGGGAGGTGGAGACAGGAGGATCACCTGAGGTCAAGAGTTCGAGACCAGCCTGGCCAACATGGTGAAACTCCGTCTCTACTAAAAATACAAAAATTAGCTGGGCGTGGTGGCGCACACCTGTGATTCCAGCTACTTAGGAGGCTGAGGCAGGAGAATCGCTTGTACCTGGGAGGCAGAGGTTGCCGTAAGCCAAGATTGCACCACTGTACTCCAGCCTGGGCAATGGAGTGAGACTCCATCTCAAAGAAAAAAAAAAAAACTTTCAAAGGCTGCCTTGTGAAAGGACTTGAACAAACATTTCTCCAAAGAAGCTATACAAATGGCCAATAGGCACATGAAAAGATGTTCAACATCATTAGTCATTAGGGAAATGCAAATCAAACGCACAATGAGATACTACTTCATACCCACCAGGATAGCTATAATTTTAAAAATGAAAAATAACAAAAGTCATCAAGGATGTGCAGAAATTGCTGATGGGAATGTAAAAAGGTTGCAGCCACTGTGGCAAACATTATGGTGGTTCCTCAAAAAATTAAAAATAGCATTACCATATAACCCAGTGATTCTGCCCCTAGGTATACACCAAAAAGAATTGAAAACAAGAACTCAAACAGATACTCGTATACCAGTGATCATAGCAGCATTACTTACAATAACCAAAAGGTGAATATAACCTAAAAAATGTTCAACTTGATAGATGAATACATAAATGCCAACTATTCATACAATGGACTATTATTTAGCCATAAAAACGAATGAAGTGCTGATACATGATGAACCTTGAAATTGTGTGCTAAGTGAGACACAAAATAACAAATATCATATGATTCTACTTACATGAGGTACCTGGAGTATTAAGTTCATAGAGAAAGTAGGATGACAGTTACCATGTGCTGGGCCAAGGGATGGGAGTACAGGGGAGTTACTGCTTAATGGATACAGAATTTCTGTTTGAAACAATAAAAAAACTTTTAGAAGTTGATAGTGGTGATGGTTATACAACATTATAAGTGTACTTAAGGCCACTGAATTGTACACTTAAAAATAGTTGAAATGGGCAGGGCACAGTGACTCATGCCTGTAATTCCCAACGCCACTTTGGGGACAAGGTGGGAAAATCACTTGAGCCTAGGAGTTTGAGACTGGCCTGGGCAAGATGGCAAGACCCAGCCTCTACAAAAAATTTAAAAATTAGCTAGGCATTGTGGTGTGCACCTGTAGTCCCAGCTACTCAGGAGGCTGAGGCGGGACAATCACCTGAACCCAGAAGTTTAAGGCTCCAGCAAGCTGTGATCACGCCACTGCATTCCAGCCTGAGCAACAGAGCAAGACCCTGTCTCAAAAAAAAAAAAAAAAAGTTAAAATGGTAAATTTTATGTATATTTTCCATAATCAAAAATTGATTTAAAAAATCATTTAGGGTGAGCCTGATGAGGTAGCACTCACCTTAAATCTGGACACTGGGCAAAGATGGGGCTGGACAACCTCTGAAAGGTCCCCCCTACCTTTACAGGATATGCTTTTCAGATGCTCAGACATCAGAGTTTTTAACTCTTCACCATGCAAGCTTAAGACAAGTCTAGAAGTTGTAAGGCCCAACCCCATACTGTGTTATCCAGCTTAGAGCTGGGATGAGCATGTGGTTTAAAGACTAAGGCCTGCCAGCCACTGATGGGAGGTGCATCGTCTGTGGGCAAATTCAAAGATCCACACGGAGTGTCAGGAATCTTGTTCCCTTCTGTCACCTGCAGCTTAGTGGGTGTGCCACTATGCTATAGAAGCCTTCTGGGGGTTTCTTCTTCTCACACACTGGGGGCTCAGCTAACATTTACTGAAAAAATGAATGATACATGCAAGGATGGTATCTCCCCAGACGACACTGCAGAGCTCAGCCCCACACAGGGCTCAAGTACCCTCAGCTCCCTTCTGCCAATCTGCAGTGAGGATGATCATCAAATTTGCAAAGTCAAGAATTATTAAGAATTTGTGGCCGGGCGCAGTGGCTCACACCTATAATCCCAGCACTTTGGGAGGCCAAGGCGGGTGGATCACTTGAGGTCAGGAGTTTGAGACCAGCCTGGCTAACATGGTGAAACCCCATCTCTACTAAAAATACAAAAAGTTAGCTGGGCGTGGTGGCATGCACCTGTAATCCCAGCTACTGGGGAGGCTGATACAGGAGAACCGCTTGAACCCAGTACACGGAGGTTGCAATGAGCTGAGATCACACCACTGCACTCCAGCCTGGGCAAGAGAGCAAGACCCTGTCTCAAAAAAAAAAAAAAAAAAAATTGCCATGTAACAGGCACTCGGCTCTACTCAGCTCCTGAATGCACGATTACATTTAATCACCTAACAACCTCATGTAAAATGATCATTTTATTTATTTTTGAGACAGGGTCTCACTCTGTTGCCAGGATGGAATGCAGTGGCACAATCATGGCTCACTGCAGTCTCAATCTCCCCGGGCTCAAGTGATCCTCCCACCTCAGCCTCCCAGGTAGCTGGGACCACAGGCATGCACCACCACACTCGGCTAATTTTTTATTTTCTGTAGAGACGCTATCTCTCTATGTTGCTCAGGCTGATCTCTAACTCCTGAGTTCAAGCAATCCTCCTGCTTTGGCCTCCCAAAGTGCTGGGATTACAGGTGTGAGCCACGATCCTGATTTTATAAACAAGGAAACTGAGGCTTGGAAAGGAGAGATCATTTGGAACAGGGTTACTTAGCTAGTTAAGTCCTAAACCAAACTGGAACCCAAACAATCTCACCTCAGAGCTCAAGCCCTCCTAACTACTAGTCTATATTGATTAAAGCACCCATTTGAATTTACAGGGAGTCAGGTTATTATTTCTGAGTCTCGATCTCACTTTTCTGGTTCAGGAAAATCGAACACGTCCATCTTTGGAATGCACGCACTGCTTTAATCAATGGCTGCCTGGTAACTCCCGGGGGATCATATTTTCAGTCCTCATCAAGACTAAGATTTCCATTACGGCAAAACAGAGAAATCGCTTCAGTGCTCAAAAACAGCTCTGTTCTGTAGCAATATACGGTGAGCCACCTTTGTAATTTAAAATTTTCTAGTAGCCTCAGGGGAAAAAAAGGAAAGAACATACAGGTGAAATTAATTTTAATATATTTTATTTAACCCAATATATCTAAAATGTTATCATTTTAACACGTCAATATAAAAATTATCAAGGCCGGCTGGGTGCGGTGGCTCATGCCTGTAATCCCAGCACTTTGGGAGGCCGAGACAGGTGGATCACGAGGTCAGGAGATCGAGACCATCCTGGCTAACACGGTGAAACCCCATCTCTACTAAAAATACAAAAAATTAGCCAGGCGTGGTGGCGGGCGCCTGTAGTCCCAGCTACCCGGCAGGCTGAGGTAGGAGAATGGCGTGAACCTGGGAGGCGGAGCTTGCGGTGAGCCGAGATTGTGCCACTGCACTCCAGCCTGGGTGACAGAGCGAGACTCTGTCTCAAAAAAAAAAAAAAAAAAAAATTACCAAGGCCAGGTATGGTGGCTGATGCCTGTAATCCCAGAACTTTGGGAGACCAAGGCAGGAGGGCTGCTTGAGCGCAGGAGTTGGAGGCCAGCCTGGGCAACACAGCAAGACCCTCATCTCTACAAAAAAAAATAAAAATTAGCCAGGTGTGGTGGCATGTACCTGTAGTCCCAGTTACTTGGGAAGCTGAGGTAGGAGGACTGCTTGAGCTCAGGGGGTCGAGGGTGCAGTGAGCCATGATTGCACCACTGCACTCCAGCCTGGGCAACAGAGCAAGACTTTGTCTCGCTAAAAAATAAAAAATAGAAAATAGAAATTATCAATGCAATATTTTACATTTTTTTCCTTCATACTAAGAGTTTGGATGGGGGGTGGTTGCTCATGCCTGTAATCCTAGCACTTTGGGAGGCCAAGGCAGGAGGATCACTTGAGCTCAGGAGTTCAAGGCCAGCCTGGGCAACATAGTGAGACCCCCATCTCTCTTAAAAAAATTTTTTTTAATTTTTAAAAAAAGTTTGGAATCTGGTGTATATTTGACACTAACAGCACATTTCAACTAGGACTCACCATATTTCCATTGGTCAACAGCGACATGTGGCAAGTGGCTACCATACTGGACAGCTCAGGTCTAAAATATCTCCCTCTCTTTATCTCATCCTCCCCTGTCTCTATGTTTCTACTTTGTTTCTATCAGTCCTCTATTTCTCTCAAATAATTGTCATCCATAATAGTCACCAAAGAAAGCATTTTAGCGACAGAGTAAATATTCCATCATCGTGATTGTCATTAATCCTGTGGCTGCCACCTCTAATCACATCATTACCATTAACGTCTACACTTCCCCTTCGCCCTCCGTTTCTCCTCATCTTTCTTTCTTCTCTTCCAGGAAATTTCACCTTTGGGGAGTCCACAGGAGAGCAGTAAACCTCTGTCTGTTACTGTGTCTGTGGCTGCCTTACTCGGTCAATTTGGGTTAAATTAGTGACTTTAAACCTCAATAAACCTGCCTGTAAAGGAGCAACAACCACGGTTGTGGTCATGACCCATTGGAAAGACATTCCAAGCATCACAGAAGCCCTGCTGAAGAAAATCATTCTACTTTTTTACTTTCTTCTCCTATTTTTGTCCCTTTTCCCTTCCCATCCTTCAGCTTCTCCATCCTCCTTCCTGGCCACCATGTGTCTCCTGTCCTCCTCAGCCTCTCAACACCTCCCCTGTCCCCACACCCAGAGCAGCACATGGTGGGCAAGAAGGAAGGCCAGGCCCTATACCACTTCCCAACAGTTGGGATCACATGGGTGGAAGCCCAGGAAATGACCCATTCTCTGGGGGTGGAAAGATTTCCTAGTTTTCTACTCATTGAAAGGTGATGGATTACAAATTCCCTGGTAGAATCCACTCCCAAAACCCAGAAGGAGGAGTGAACCCTTCAGACATAACATTTATCATGACTTAGAATTGTCAGTTACACACACACACACACACACACATACACGCACACCTTTATGAACACAAGGCAAAAGGAAAGGGCCAGGTCCTCACAGGCTGACCACCTTTTTTTTTTTTTTTTAGAGCAAGTCTCACTCTGTTGCCCAGGCTGGAGTACAGTGATGCAATCTCGGCTCGCTGCAACCTGCACCTCCTGGGTTCAAGCGATTCTCCAGCCTCAGCCTCCCCAGTAGCTGGGATTACAGGCATGCGTCATCACACCAGCTAATTTTTTTGTATTTTTAGTAGAGACGGGGTTTCGCCATGTTGGCCAAGCTGGTCTTGAACTGCTGGCCGCAAGTGATTTGCCTGCCTTGGCCTCCCAAAGTCCTGGGATTACAGGCGTGAGCCACTGCACCCAGCTGAGGTTGACCATTTTGTGCAGAAAACCAAGTATTCCCCATTACCCCAGGTACCCAGGCCCTACCCAGTTAAAAACAGTAAAGATCACATTCTGACCTGAGACAACAGCCTCCTCAACCCTGAGCTCTAAGACATCAAAACACTCACACTCAAAAAATAAAATAAAAAATACACCTGTGCCGAGGGTGTGAGGGCAACACTGCTGGTGAAGGGCAACTTGGCAAAACCTATGGAAAGTCCTAAACTTTTCCATATCCTTTGATCCAGCAGTTCCATTTCTAGGAGCTGAAAATAAGAATTAGCCACAAGGACGTCCACTGTGGCATTGTTATAAAAATGTAAAAGTATGAACATAAGCACCTGACAATAGAATTTTTGTTAAAGAAATGATGGGGGCCGGGCATGGTGGCTCACGCCTGTAATCCCAGCAATTTGGGAGGCCTAGGCATGCAGATCACTTGAGATGAGGAGTTCGAGACCAGCCTGGCCAACATGGTGAAACTCCATCTCTACTAAAAATACAAAAATTAGCTGGGTGCGGTGGAATGTGCCTGTAATCCCAGCAACTCGGGAGGCTGAGGCACAAGAATTGCTTGAACCCAGGAGACAGAGGTTGCAGTGAGCGGAGATCACGCCACTGCACTCCAGCCTGGGTGACAGAGTGAGACTCTGTCTCAAAATAAAGTGAGAAATGATGGGGCATCCATGTCATACTATGCAGCCATTACAAATAATACTTTTTATAGATATATAAAAAAAAAAGACCTAGTGTTGAATAAACCAGTAGAGTGAGTATAGTAAACAATAATCTATTGTATATTTCAAAATAGCTAGAAGAGAATAATCCGAATGTTCTCAGTATAAAGAAAAGATAAACACTTAAGGTGATGGACAGCCCAGTTACCCAGATTTGATTATTATACATTATATGAATGTATCTAAATATCACATGTACCCTGAAAATATGTACATCTATTATGCATTAAACAATAATAATACTTTAATAATTTGAAAAATTGGTTCATGGTCTATTAAGTGAACTTCGTATCTCCGGCCTTTCTCAGAGCTCCAAGCTCAAACATCCAGCTGTCTACTTGACAAATGTAGCATGTCAAACAGGACTTGACTGTCAAACCCAATCTATTTCACCTCCAGTCTTCACATTTCAAACAAGGGGACCCCCATTCTCCTAGCACTTAAGCCAAACACCTAGGAATAATCTTAGATTCTTGATTCTCCTTCACCTCCACAACAGATTCATCAGCATCTTCCATATACTGGACCTTCTGAATCCAGCCACCTGCCCTATCCACCCTACAACAATCCTACCAGTCAAAAGCACAGTCATTGAGGGCTTGGACTTCCACAATAACTACCAACTTGTCTCCCTGCTCTCATTTCTACCTCCTACAGTCTGTTTACACTGCAGCAATCAGAAGATCATTTAAAAATACAACCCCTGGTTCAAAGGGCTCCTATCACAGTTAGAACAAAATCCAAGGCTGGGCATGATGGCTCACACCTGTAATCCCAGCACTTTGGGAGGCCGAGACATGAGCATCACTTGAGCCCAGGAGTTGGAGACCAGCCTGAGCAACATAGGGAGACCTCATCTCTACAAAAAATTTCAAAATGTAGCCAGGCATGGTGATGCACATCTGCAGTCCCAGCTACTCAGGAGGCTGAAGTGGGAGGAAGGACTGAGCCTGGGAGGTCGAGGCTTCAGTGAGTCACGACAGTGCCACTGCACTGCAGCCTGGGTGACAGAGTGAGACCTTGTCTCAAAAGAAAAAAAAAAAAAACTTCAAGTACGTTAGCATCTTAGCAAAGCCCCCTGTGACCAGCTTCTGTCTCCCACTGTGTCCCTCCTCATCCTTTCCCTGCCCACTCCCTGCACTCCAACCACAGTGGACTCCTTGGGGTTCCAATAACATGCCAAGCATGTTCCCACCCAAGAAGTTTGCATCTGCTGTTCCCTCTGCCTGGCACACTCTTCCCCCAAATATTTCATGGCTTGCTTCCTCAAGTTAGTAAAACCTCCATGAAAGAGCCTTTGCTGATCATCCCATATCTTTCCCTTGCTCCCCTATGCTCTTTTTGTTTTGGTTGATTTTCATGGCTGTGGTATATTGCGACATTAGATTGTTCATTAGCCCCCCAATAAACCACACCTCCTGGAATCCACAGCCACACTGACTCTGGGCTTATCTATGTAACATGCTCTGGCAAAGAGGACATTAGCAAAGGTTGCAGAACCAGAGGCTTAGGAAGGGCTTGTGCACTGGGGCCTGTCCTCTAGGGACACCGTTGCTGCCACCACGTAAGAAACCTGGGCTATCCTGCCAGAAAAGCCATGCAGCAGAGAAGTGAGGCACTGCAGCCAACCACCAGCCATGTGAGCAGGGCCATCTTGGACCCTCCAGCCACAGTCGAGCCATCAGATAAACACGACCACAAGTGAGTCAGGCAAGATCTGCAGAACTGGCCAGCTAAGTCCATACCTAACTTCAGGCACCTGAGCAAATGATGATTGTTTTAAGCTACTAAGTTTTGAGGTAGGTTGTTCTATAGCAATACATAACCGATATGACAGCTTATCATTAGCTGTGGCAGAGACTACTAGCTATTCAGCATATTTCCTTTTTCTTTTTTTTCTTTTTCTTGAGACAGGTTCTGGCTCTGTCATCAAGGCTGGAGTGCAGTGGTACAATCTCGGCTCACTGCGACCTCCGCCTTCCAGGCTCCAACCATCCTCCCACCTCAGCCTTCCGAGTAGCTGGGACTATAGGCACGTGCCACCACACCTGACTAATTTTTGTATTTTTGGTAGATATGGGGCTTCACCACATTGTCCAGGCTGGTCTTGAACTCCTGGGTTCAAGCAATCCTCCCACCTTGGCATCCCAAAGTGCCAGGATTAGAGGTGTGACCCACCACATCCAGCCTATTCTCTCTTCTTCCTGAGCCCACAGCTAAACTTCATTCTCTGTCTTCTTTGCAGTGTTGTGACTAAATGCTAGCTAAGGGAACGCAAGCATAAGGGAATGCACTGATGAGGGCAACTTTGGGAAATAAGGCTTTGTCTTCTCTGCACTTTCTCCCCCTTCTAGATGCACCAATGATAATGCTGCAGAGGGGAAGGGGTCTGGAGCATGAGACAATGGCCCGCCACCTGCCAACCAAGAACACCCTCCTTGGACTGTTTAGCAAACAAGAAAAAGACATTTAGAGGTCTATTTCTTACAGTCTGTCCTAATTAATACACTAACTTTGCAGCTTCTCTGACCAAGATGGGAGTCTATTTCCCCATCCTCTATACCCAGGCTGGCCACGGGACTTATATTATCTCACAACTCCAATGGAAGTGACATTCTGTGATTTCCAAATACCAAGACTCCTTGCCACTTTCCCTCTTGCTCTCTAGGAACACTGGAGACCTGTAAGAAACCCAAGCTATCGCACCAACAGGCCGCAGGGAGAGAAAGTCTCAGCTTTCCTATCCTCCTCCCTTTCCACCAGCTCAATGTGGCCACATGAGTGGAGCTCAGGCAAGACCAGCAGAACCCTCCAGCCAAGCCCAACCCACAGAATCATGAAAATAACAAATTGTTGTCTTAAGCCCAAAGTTTTCCAAACGAAATTAAGTTTAAAGATAGTTCATGACACAGCAATAGAAAATTGAGATGGAATATATGAAGAGCAAAGAAATGATAGGAGGCCGGGCGTGGTGATTACACCGGTAATCCCAGCACTTTGGGAGGCCAAGGCAAGAGGGTGGCTTGAAGCTAGGAGTTTAAGACCAGCCTGGGCAACAAGGCAAGACACTCTCTCTATAAAAAATTTTTCAATTAGCTGGGTGCAGTGACATGTGCCTGTAGTCTCAGCTACCCAGGAGGCTGAGACAGGAGGATCACTTGAGCCCAGAAGTTCAAGGCTGCAGTGAGCTATGATCGCACCACTATACTCCAACCTGGGTGACAGAGCAAGACCCTGTCTCTAAAAAAAAAAAAAAAAAAAAAAAAAAAAAAAAAAAAAAAAGCTACGATACCCTTGCTATACAAGGAGATTCCATACTTGTTCAACCCCAACTCCTAATATTTTTTTCCCCTTGCAATTTAACTAAAACAGAATCCAGCTCAAAACTACCTCTACTTGGCTAGTACTCTCCCATTCTAGTGTCACTTGCTCACCTTAGGATGGTCTCTGTCTTTCAGAGTTTTTCCCCTCTCATCTATCCTAGAGCCTAGGGATTAGCAACCTACAGCCCATGGACCCAATATGACCCATCACCTGGGTTTGGTTTTGCTTTCTTTTGTTTTTTGGTGTTTTTTTTTTTTTCTTTTTTGAGATGGAGTCTCCCTCTGTCACCCAGGCTGGAATGCAATGGCGCCATCTTGGTTCACTGCAACCTCCATCTCCCGGGTTCAAGTGATTCTCCTGCCTCAGCCTCCCAAGTAGTTGGGATTACAGGTACCCGCTGCCATGCCCCATTAATTTTTGTATTTTTAATAGAGACGGGGTTTCGCCATGTTGGCCAGGCTGGTCTCGAACTCCTGACCTCAAGTGATCCACTCACTTCAGCCTCCCAAAGTGCTGGGATTACAGGCATGAGCCACTGTGCCTGGCCACCATCACCTGTTTTTGTAAGGCCCAGAAACTACAGTTTGTACGACTATAAACATCAAAAAAAAAAAAAAATCAAAAGAAAAATATTCATGACATGCAAAAAGTATATCAATTTCAAGTTTCAGGGTCCATAAAGTTTTATTAGAAAACTGCCCCACCAGGCCCAGCTTGATGGCTCACGCCTATAATCCCAGCACTTTGGGGGGCTAAGGTGGGCGGATCACTGGAGGTCGGGAGTTTGAGACCAGCCTGGCCAATAGGCTGGTCTGAAACCCTGTCTCTACTAAAAATACAAAAATTAGCCAGGCGTGATGGCGCAGGCCTGTAATCCCAGCTACTCAAGAGGCTGAGACAGGAAAATCACTTGAACCTGGGAAGCGGAGGTTGCAATGAGCCAAGATCACGCCACCGCACTCCAGCCTGAGCAACAGAGCGAGACCCTGTCTCAAAATAAAAAGAAAACTGCCCCACCCATTCATGTATGTACTGCCCATGGCTGCTGTATGCTACAGCAAAGAGTCAAGTAGCTTTGATGAAAATTGCAGGGTCCACAAAGCCTAAATTCTTCACTATCTGTCCCTTTCCAGAAAAAGTTTGCCAGCCCCTGCCGTAGGCTGCCATCCAAGGCAGGTGAATCGCTTGAGCCCAGGAGTTCAAGATCAGCTGGGGCAACATAGCAATACCTTGTCTCTATTTTAAAAATACAAAAAATTAGCCAAGCGTGGTGGCGCATACCTGTAGTCCCAGCTACTCAAGAGGCTGAGGCAGGAGGATCTCTTGAGCCCTGGAGGTCAAGGCTGCAGTAAGCCATGATTGTGCCACCGCACTCCAGCCTGAGTTACAGAGTGAGACCCTGCCTCAAAAAAACAAAACAAAAACGCTTATACTTTTCTATTGTATTCATTCCAAAACCTTTGAAGACTTCTATCTCCTTCCGCAAAGGGATGAAACGTTGTTGGTCTGACTCTCTAATCTTTAGCTGGATCCCAGAAGTTAGTCGCCTAAATTCATTTCCTATGACAGGCTACCAAGTACCCTCCATTCTGGGCAAAATGGTCTCTCGGCTGCCCCATGAAGGCATTCAAATACCTTCAGCTGGTTTGTTGTTCTTGTCCGGCATGCTCTCCCCTTTTGCTGCAATCTAAACCCTCCTCATCCTTCACTCCAAATCCCCATCTCCCCAACCAAGAAGGTCTCTCTGCTTTGCCAGATGTTTTCCCAGGTGTATTCTATGGAACAAAAATCCCAAGAGAAATCCTTGGGCCGGGTGCAGTGGCTCACGCCTGCACTTTGGGAGGCCGGGGCGGGCAGATCACCTGAGGTCAGGAGTTCGAGACCAGACTGGCCAACATGGCAAAAGCCCATCTCTACTAAGAGTACAAAAATTACCCGGGCGTGGTGGCGGGCATCTGTAATCCAAGCTATTTGGGAGGCTGAGGCAGGAGAATCACTGGAACCCAGGAGGCAGAGGCTGTAGTGAGCCGAGATTGCTCCACTGCACTCCAGCCTGGGTGACAGAGCGAGACTCCGTTCTATCCTCTCTTGGAGGCCTAATACACATAGGTAGCATATTAAAGGCTCTGAGAAATCCTGCAGTAAAGATGCCTGTTTCCCTTTGCTTAACTCAACCCTTCCCAAACTTATTAACCATAGAATTTGTTTTGTCCACAGAACACTTATTGACTACCAGCATTAAGTACAGTGCCTGGATGTCAGCATTTGTTGAAAGAATGAAAAACGCTAACATCCAATAGATTTAAGGTTCTACAGAACATACTTTGGAAATGCTCCTCAAGCTCTTCCTTCTCTCTGTCCGATCTGAACTGCTCCCTTCCATGCCATCTAGTCAACACCATGTAATGCCAATCATTATCATCATCACAGCTGTCATTCATTTAGCACCTGCGGCCACTCTGTTCCAGATAGTGCTAGACCCTTGAAAACGTTATCTCTTTCAATCCTTATAACCATCCTCTGAAGTAGGGAATATTATTTAATTATTGCTGTTTTGCCAAAAACTTAAAACTATAAATCAGAAAACTTAAATCACTAGCCCAAGATAAAGTAAAAAGAAAAGCTAGGATTTACAACTATATCAGTCTGACTCAAAGTTCATGAACTTTCTTTTCCACCAAAATATCTTCTGATAATGTGCCATGGCTGCCATCACTGGCTGTCCACTTACTTAATATCTACCTGTGCCTCCTTCCACACTAGCAGAGCCCTGATTTTGCATGGAGTGGCAGCATGTCATTTCAGGCAATGGATGATGATCCATCTAAGCTGATCCTGGTAGTGTTCCCACTTCCCCACTTCCCGGGATCCCTTGCAGCTAGGACTTAGTTCTGGCCAAGAAGATATAATCAAATCATCTGCAAGGTGAGGAGGAAGAGATGTCCTGTGGAACCCTTTATTCCTTCACACTCACCAGGTCCTCCTCTTTCCTACCTTGAACTCAGATGTAATCACTGAAGCTGCAGGAACCATCTTGCAACCACAAGAGAAAAGCCATGAGAATTCCCAAAGACATCAGTCCTGGTATTACTGATCTACTGAGCCAACTGAAGCAGCTATACGTCTCCAGAATTCTTGGTACATGAAGAGAAACCATTATTTGCCTTACTGCTACGATTGGGTTTTCCATTTCATGCAGCTGAACACATGCCTAATGGGCTCACACATTGTCCCCCATATTATTTACCACTTAGACTTTATCATTATTTCACATACACATTATTATATCCTGAAGTATGCTTCCTGAAGGCCAAGTCCACCTTGCTTATGTTTGTTTCTACGGAAGTGTATACATGCTATTAAGTGCTGTTCATTATCACCATTTTCAGGGATCATCTATTCAATTTACTAGTTGCATTAGTGTTAGCAAGCAGTGAGTTTTCACCATTAAATAGCTGAAATATCACATCTTTCTCCTAATGGATTAGCATCTCAAAGTGTCCATTTGAAAACATGTATCAGAAATACCTGGACTGTTTCTTAAATGCAGATTCCTTGGCCCTCTTGCTAATCCCAGCTAAATTAGAATCTCTAGGGTCAGAAGCTAAGAATCTGCATTTTAACAAGCACCCTCATATGGTTTTGATATACAAAATTAGAAAATTCCGTGGACCCAGATGTTAGGGTTGGCTGGACTTGGCTGGACCCTAAGCTACCAGCCCCTTGGCAGGGGCCCTCCCCAACCCTACAAATCTGGGAAATAGAAATTGGAATAATTGCTCAAGACCATTCCCTGGGCAAGATGGATGAAAGTGGTTGGCATGCTCTGTAGCATACTGGGACGAGGGAACTGAAAACAGATGCATTTCCTACAACTGCAACTCCCCCATAGCCATCCTACCAGTGCCTCCATCCCCCCAGTTTAAAAGGAAAACCACTAGGCAGAAAGAAGGCAATGCCCACTGCGGCACATCCCCATCCAGGAAGCTATCAGAGGATGGAGCATGTTTGAAACAAAAAAAAAAAGAAAACTTCAAAGAAACTTACACAGGAATACACAAACTAGAATTTGGGACTCCTGACTCAGAGGAACAGAAGAGAGCTCAGGTGGCTTTTTTGGGGTTATTTATTGACTGCATGCAGGTCTGAAGAGTCTGCTCTTGGGCACTGTTCAGGCAGAGACAGAAGGCTGGATCAGAACATCCCACACTTTTTCTTCCAGCAGCAGAGCTCCGGCCTCACCTGCTCTCCCAAGCTCCAGGAAAGGCAATACCTGTGCCTCCCAACACAATTCCCACTCTCCCGATACACCTTGACATTGATCTTATTTTGTCTCTGAGGATCACATTTCCAGATGACAGGTGCACACAGACATGCATCCTAGGGTAGCAAACAGCACGTTCTCTCTCTCTTTCTCTCTCTCTCACACACAAACACACACACACACACACACACACATGCTCTCTCTCTCTTTCTCTCTCTCCCTCCCTCTCTCTCTCTCCTTCCCTGTCTCTCTCTCTTCTTTCAAAAGGATGACCTCCTGCATGTTGACATCCAGCCAAATTTAAAATCACAGAAGAAAAAGAAAGACCCAAAGTGAATCCGAGAAAAGCACCCGACCAGGCTACAACAGGGGCAGGAGGGCTACAAGATTCACTAGGGACTGACGAGTTCAGGCCTTGGGAACTCATGTGCCAGGACCAAGATGAACGTCTCAGTACTGCTCATGCCCACTAGACCACAGAGGGATCCCCTTTCCTCCCAGCCCCACTGCCCCCACCCTCGGCAGATGCCAGCTAATGGAAGTTCCCAAATTTAATCAACCCATGTGTATAGCTGGGTTGGTTTGAGAGAAGGAAGTGAGTTGAACCCTTCAAACATGTTGAACAATGCAGATGTCCAGTGATCTCGTGGACACCAGGCATTTGGAATTTCCTAAGGCTCTTTAAACCTTCCTCCTTTGACCAAATGGCCTTCAGAAAAAAATAATTTCTGCCATCTTCTTTCTGAGTAACTTTGCATCCATCCCTCATCCCATCCCACTCCCCCAAAAAACTGTTTCAAACTCCCCCTCAAGTTCTGCCGGAGAGAATGTTACAAGAAGCCAAAGATAACTCCTCCTCCCCGACCCCTTTCCTCTTTCCTCACAGTCCCACTGAGATTCAGGAGTATTCTCCCACACCACCTATGTGTACTGATTGAGGCATATTTTTTTTCCTTTTATACGTTTTAGGCCTGCAACAGCTCACTGCATCAAAACGATTGGATTGGAAATAGGTAGTTCCATAGGGATTTTTTTTTATGCATCTTGCCTCCTGACATGTATATCACTGATTAAAAAAAAAAACTAAGGAGCAAAAGGAGGGCGGGCAAGAAGGCCAAGAGAAGAACAGGTCTACACTGACAGGCGGCCCCATTCTGCGAGCAAAAACCACCTTTTGACCACCTGCAGAATGCGCAAGGTCACGTGGGTTCTCTGCAGCTCCTTCATGTATTACCCGGCACACAAGCCCCCGTGGCATATAAACAAATCCACAAGCGGAAAAAAGAGAGAACTCCCTCCTCAGCGAGGAAGCGAATGATAACGGTAACAGCCGCAACAATAATAATAAATAAAGAATAACAATTACTACTACTACTACCACCACCCAGCCAAGCGCAGACGACAGCAGCACAGTAAAAGGATATCCAATGCAGGCTTTGCAAGGAGAGAAATCACAGAAAAGCAAGCCGTGCCCACCTTGCTTGCCCACACCACCACCCCCAGCCCCCAATAAACAGAATCAGAGGGAAAGGGGACCGTGGGGAGAAAGGAGGAGGAAAGAAGGATTGCTTTTTTTTTTTTTCTCCGTAGGCAACACCTACCTCCAGGGTCCGGATTTCTTTTTGTGTGAGGTCGTTGGAGGTAGCACATTTGGTCCTAAGCCCTTCCAGGTTGGAGATGCTCAAGTCTATCATGTTTTGGACCAGTTCGCACTGCTGTAAGGCTTTTTGCAAACTCAGAGGCTGCTGCTCCTCGCTTTTCGTCATGTTTTCCTCATCCATCGCTTGCTCTGCAACCCCCTTCCCCTCCTCCTCCTCCCAGAGAGAAAAAAGGGGGGGGGGGAGTAGAGGTAGTCTACCCTCCGCCTCTCCAACCACTGCGACTTCTCAACAATGTCTCATGAAGAAGAAATCCAACATCTCACACAGGGTTGAGGGGGTGGGAGTGGGAGGAGGGGACAAGAGCCAAAATTTATTATTTTATTTTGGGGTATCAAGCGGACTCCATTAGAAGAATGTCTCCTCTCTCTCTGAGTCTCTGGTCCCTGAAAAGGAGAGATGCTGTTTCTCAGAAGCAAACCAGGTGATGTGATGCTGTCTGTACACTTAGGGAGGAGGAGGAGGAGGAAAAAGAAGAGGAGAAGGAGGAGGGAGAGGAGGAGGAGGGAGAGGAGGAGGAGGAGAAGGAAAATAGCGCTCACTCTTTACACACCGGCTCCTTGAAGGACAAAATTATATATTTTTGGCTGGCTTGCTTTTGTGTCAAAAAAAATCTGGTTTGCCCCCCTCCCAGTTGCAGGGACACGGCATGGTCCACGGTTTGGAGTGCTTTAGCGCGTTCTCAAGGTGCTGTCTGCATTGCTCCCGCGGCTGCGGCGGCTACTGCGGCTGGCTGCTGTCTCCTCCCCGCGCTGCTGCTGCTGCTGCTGCTGCTGCTGCCGCCGCCGGGCTCCGGGGGTGACGGTTGCTGCAATCGCTCCTGCCTCGCTCCACACCGACATCTTGCCTGTCAATCAAAGGGCGGGGGGGAGCGAGGGAGCGCCAGAGAGGGATGGAGACCAAGCGAGGGACCTGCAGGGGAGCGGGTTGGTGGAGAGGCGCCGTGCGCGCAGCCGCCCCAGCCGGGCCCCGGCCCCGGCGCGCCAGGGACCCTCCGGAGGAGGCGGAGGAGGAGCGCGCAGGCTCGCGCACCTGGCCGGGGGGCGGGATTTCTAGGGGCTGCGGAGCTCGCGTGGCAAAGTGAAATTACTACCGGGAGTGCGTGCGAGCGAGCAAGCGAGCGATCGGCGGGCGGGGGCGCGGAGACAGCGCGCGCATCGGGCCCAGCCTGCTCCCGGGGGCGGCAGAGGAGGCCGGCAGTGTGCCCGAGCCTGGAGGCTGGGCGAGGGGGCGGGGAGAGGGATTTGGTGGCGGGGAGGGGGTGGGGGCCACTACTCCTGCACCGCTCTCGCGAGACCGAGCCGGAGTGCTGCTCAGCAGGTGCGCTCCGGCTGGGAGCAGGTGTGCGCCCAACTTTAAAACCCTCGGTGCGCGCCGGAGAGGCGTCGGCGTGAACCTGGGCACGTCCTGTCTGTCTTTGGCTCGGTGTGTGTGCGCGCACGCGTGGGTGCCTTTTTTGTTCGTTTGTCCTTTCTTGTTACTGGGGAAAAAAATAAAGCGAACCTGATGATCTTCCGTGAATTTCAGGAAGCTGCCTCCTAGACTTGGTACCCGGTCCCGCCCTGATGGCTTTTCATTTGGCGGGGGAAAGGGCCTTTGCCTTATTCTGAGTATTCCCATGTCCTACAAGGGTCTGTGTGGCCTGACCCCAGCATACCTAACTGACGTTATATCAGCAAACGATGGCTCCACAGTTAAGATGGTTTTTTACCTTTTGAAATGTTTGGAAGCCTGGCGAGGTGGCTCATGCCTGTAATCCCCAGGACTTTGGGAGGCAGAGTCAGGAGGATCACTTGAGGCCAGGAGTTTGGGACCAACCTGGGCAACAACATAGCAAGACCCTGTCGCTACTAAAACTTCAAAAATTAAAAATGTAAATAAAGTGGTTGGAAAAAAAAGAAAATATTTTGTGACACGTGAAAATTATGTGAAATTCACATCTCAGTGTCCACAAGTAAAGTTTTACTGGAGTACCACCACCCATCTGTTTATTGTCTGTGGTTACTCCTGCCTTGTAAAGCAGAGTTGAGTAGCTGCAGCTGAGACTGGTGGTTCACAACACCTGAAAGATTTACTGTCTGGCACTTTACAGAAAAGTTTGCTGACTCTTGATTAAATCTTTGTACTCTATGTCCACCATGCTCAGAACATGCTTCACCCTAATCCTCTCCTGGTGGGTTTCTTCTTGTCACTGTTAACTCAAATATCATCTCAGAGAGGCCTCATCTCCCTAACCACCTTATCTAATAGTATTCCCAACACACATTGCCCAACAGATGTATTTAGAATAATTAGCAAAAAGCACCTCTTTCTCCAGGTGTACAGAGCCCTGTGCTGAGGACCGAGTAAGGCGTGATACTCAGAACACATGGTATAATACGTCACTCTTAAATGAAGCCACTTGAAAAGCAGAGAGAACAGAGCCAGTGGTGGCCACACTGAATGACAAACTTTATTTTTAAGTTCTGGGGTAAATGTGCAAGATATGCAGGTTTGTTACATACGTAAATGTGTGCCATGGTGGTTTTCTGCACCTATCAACCCATCACCTAGGTATTAAGCCCAGCATGCATTAACTATTTTTCCTGATGCTCTCCCTCGACACACTTTTTTTTTTTTTTAAGACTGCAAGCTGACCCGGCGTGGTGGCTCCCACCTGTAATCCCAACACTTTGGGAGGCTTAAGCGGGTGAATAGCCTGAGCTCAGGAGTTTGAGACTGCCTGGTCAACATGGTGAAACCCTGTCTCTACTAAAAATATAAACAATTAGCCAGGTGTGGTGGCAGGCGCCTGTAATCCCAGCTACTCCCAGGCAGGAAAATTGCTTGAACCCGGGAGGTGGAGGTTGCAGTGAGCTGAGATTGTGCCATTGCACTCCAGCCTAAGCAACAAGAGCAAAACTCTGTCTCAAAAAAAAAAGAAGAAGAAAAAAAGTACTGTAAGTCATGGGATTTTATAGCTATACAGAACTGAGTCAGTATTTTCAACATCTGTCAGTGAGCAGGTGAAGTAAGTTCTCCATGTTCTCAATCTTTTGGGCCATGAAGTTTATGAATTCCGATTCTCTGGTAAAATTATCTCTTTTCATCTATTTTCTCCATCTTTTTGTTTTTCTTAAACATGTTAATTATGGTTATTTTAAGGCATTTGTCTAACTCCAAAAACTTGATCACCTGTGGGTCTCTTTCTATTGACTATTTTTTCCTTTATTTTCAGTGATATGGTCCTGTCTCTTGGCAGGCCTTGTAATTTTTATTGAATGTCAGACATTGAAAAAATGTACAGTCTCCAGGTGATAATATCTAACTCTGGAGAGGACACACTCTTTCTCTGCAAGACAAATGGCATACAGATCAATTATCTTAATCCAAACAGGGGCTGAGCTGGGTGGAGACTGGGTTATAGTTTTGATAAGACACTACTTCACTCTGTCCCCTACCTCTAATGCTTTGCCTTTCCAGGGTTCCAACTAGGAAACTTGGGTGTTCACTAAGGCCCCTCTCTCTGGTCCTGAGCTCTAACCCTTATCTTCACAGCATGGCGAGACTGTGGGAACGGCTCTGTTTTTCAGGGACCTTCTGCTTGGCTTCTTTGCTTCTTGCCCTGCACTATTTCAAACTTTGCCAAATATCTTGAGGGGAAACCACCATCTATCAGTCTCACTTTTCTGCCCCTCTCTTCTCCCTGGGATAATGGCCTCTTAAGTCTCCAGTTTTGTCTTTCTAGCCCTATGAGGTTGCTAAAAGTTTTGTCAGTTTCTCTGTTCCCCCAAAGCAGCCTTCATGCCTGGGAAGAGTCTAGAACCTTGGCCTCTTTCCCTGTGCCCAAATGTGCAAATATCCCCAGGGAAAAATCGGCTGCAGAATATCAGCTCACCTCACCACGGTGTCCCTGTCTCCAGAATCTTGGCCCCTTTAGTCCTGGTTATTTCAGCAGTTCTCTGAATGTCTTTTAACAGATGGTGATGATAATGATGATTTAATCTTGCTTTTCTAGTTGTTCTCAGAAGAAGTGGAAGTTTAAACAATGAAAGTAGCCCATGGGTCAGATGTCATCAATGGGCAGAGCTGTAAGCAGCACACAAATGCATACTCTTCCTATGTTTGGAAAATGCCTCACATTATGAGTTCCACCTTTCCCTCAGAGAAGCCAAAGCACTTTTCCAGAACCTTCCTTGCAAACAGGTCACATGTGATCTAGGCTGTGCCATTAGAAGATCACATGAGATTTCTGCCAGGAAGTAAGCAACAAAAGAGAGGAATCTATCTGATAGTGAGCCTGGCAGCCAAGCCATCTGCTTCCAGGTGCTCCACCCCTGTGTAAGCTTGGTGTCCATGGTGAAAGGCATGTCACGTGTTCACAGGGGCAGCCCCACAGCTGGTTTGGGAGTCATTTCTGGCTGCCCAGACAGAACCTGGCTCTCTCATCCTCCTGGAGATTCTATAGCATTTTCAACCACCTGTCTTAGTGGCTGCCATAACAAAATACAGGTGGCTTAAACAACAGAAATTTATTTTCTCACTGGGCACGGTGGCTCATGCCTGTAATCCCTTTGGGAAGCCGAGGCAGGCAGATTACAAGGTCAGGAGTTCAAGACCAGCCTGGCCAACATGGTGAAACCTCGTTTCTACTAAAAATACAAAAAAAAAATATAGCTGGGCGTGTGGCAGGCACCCGTAATCCCAACTACTCAAGAGGCTAAGGCAGGAGAATCGCTTGAACCCGGGAGGTGGAGGTTGCAGTGAGCTAAGATCACACCACTGCACTCCAGCCCAGGTGACAGTGTGAGACTCCATCTCAAAAAAAAAAAAAAAAAGAAAGAAAGAAATTTATTTTCTCACTATTCTGGAAACCGGAATTCTGAAATTGGGATGCCAGCATGGTCAGGTTCTGGGTTCTGGTGAGGGCTCTCTTCCTGGCTTGCAGACGGCCACCTTCTTGTTGTGTCCTCACATGGTAGAGAGAGAGAGAAAGATCTATCACTCTCTCTCTCTTCTTCTCTCTCATCCTCTTCTTATAAGGCCATAGTCCTATTGGATTAGTCCCCCACCCTTAAGACATCATCTAACCTTAATTGCCTCCTAAAGATCCTATCTCCAGACACAGTTACATTGAGGGTTAGGGCTTCAACATATGATTTGGTGCAGGGAAGAGGGACCACAATTCACCACCCTATTAAAATACTTCTGCTTAAACTACCTAGAGTGGATTGTGTCATTGGCAACAAAGAACCCTGACTAATGCTCTTGACAGTAGTTCCAAAATTAAGACATGCTACCCCAAAAATGCAGATCTCTGGCCTTTCTGGAAAAATGGGAAGATCTGGCTACATTAGGCAACAATTGGTTGGAAGAGAGATAACTGTCCTTTCAGATGGGGCACAGACTCTCCACTACAGTGCCACCCAGTCCTCTTCATTAATTATTTGTATCTCCTCCCTGGCTCCTGTAGGCATTTGAGTTTGATGCCTCTGGTGTAGGGTTTTGCACCTCAAACTAATAAGAATGTCATCAATTTCAAAGAACGGGAGCTGACGGATGATAATTTTGTTGTTGATGATGATGTTGTTATTGTTGATGTATTTCACTTTAGAAACTGCATCTTAACTCTGAAGGCCACATGTCTCAGAGTGGCTTATTAATAGTGGGAATAAATTATTGTTACTGGGCTACTGAATGAGCTGGATTTGGCAGGAGGAGAGACAGGTGGGAATCAAGAACCGGCTTTCTTTTCCTTCTTCCACTGCTTGTCAACCGTAAGATCCACTGTCAGGGCTCTCTCCTATGTCCTGGGCAATATCTCAGTAAATCTCTTAGCTTTTCAGTTAGTTTCAACTAAGAGTCTCATCAGACATTAGAAGTCCAGTCCAGGCCATGAACGGTGGCTCACACCTGTAATCTCAGCACTTTGGAAGGCCAATTTGGGTGGATCACCTGAACCTGAGGTCAGGAGTTCGAGACCAGCCTGGTCAACATGGTGAAACCCCATATCTACTAAAAAAAAAAAAAAAAAAAAATTTAGCCAGGCGTGGTGGCGGGCACCTGTAGTCCCAGCTACTTGGGAGGCTGGGGCAGGAAAATAGCTTGAACCTGGAGGGTGGAGATTGCAGTGAGCCAAGATTGTGCCACTGCACTCAAGCCTGGGAGACAGAACGAAACTCAGCAAAAAAAAAAAAAAAAAAAAAAAAAGTCCAGTCCAATCAAAACTTCATTCTCATATCCAGTTTAATACCTTGTTCCCTGCCCCTTCCAGCCTCACCCATGGATGGCTCAGGAATCTGCAGTGGAGACTAGGGTGTGTGTGTCCTTCTCCTCCTGATCTCCATCTCACCTTGCAGGAGAGCAGGAGCTGAGGGCTAAGTGGAAAAAGTACCCTCAACTGAGAGCAGGTGAAGGGAGTCAGATGCCCTACCATGTCCTGCCAGGCACTTGCAGGCTGGCTTTTGAACATGTGGCACACTGGGGGAATCTTTGGAGACCCTCATGGGGACCTTATTGGGACTCAATGCATACACTGGTTGGCCTTCTGCAGACCAGTTTTCCATTCATACTCCAGCAAGTACCCCACATCTTCTTTCTGAGGTCTCTTTGCTAAAAGGATGCTCTCTTGGGTAAGTCTTTTCAGGATGGCTCAAGCCCAAGTGTGCTCAGAGGTAGTCACCTGACTCACAGAAAACAGGACACACCTTTGCCCTGCAGAATGGTAATCGCAGGCTATTCCTCCTGCTGCCCTCTCTCCGCACCCTGGCTATCTTGGGCAGCCCCAGGCAGCCTTCAGCCGGCAATGAGGTGCCAGCATATCCGCTTAGTGCACCCAAGTCTCACAAGTGACCTTTCGTTGAACCCCCTTCTCTTGGCTTGTGGTTGGGAGAGGAAAAGAAAATCTCCTACAAAGACCTGTCAAGGAAACCTCTTCTGGACAAAATCTTGATCTTGTCTTACATAGGCTGGAGGCTGATGGTTATTGATGGTCAAAGGACCAGTCTAGCTACCTCTTAATAGAAGGAGGAAGGGTTGTCACCCACTGCCCTCACCTTTGAAGCTTTAGCTGAAGTTCTGGGTCAACAAGAAAACTCTCATTCCACATCCAGTTATGTTAGCTATGAGCTGGCCCCAGTATTTTCAAAGTTGCATTGTGAGGATGCAAATGGGGAAATGGCAGATTAGGAGGAGAGGGGGCTACCAATGCCCCTGGAACTAAACCAAACTAATATTGACTTGTCCTTGAAGAGTTCACCATATTGCTTTCCCAGGGAATTTTTTTCTTTTTTTTCATTAATAAATTTTGCAGAGACAGGGTCTTGCCAGTGTTGCCCAGACTGGTCTCAATCTCCTGGACTCAAGTGATCCACCCGCCTTGGCCTCCCAAAATGCTGGGATGACAGGTGTGAGCCACCATGCCCAGCCTCCTTTTGTCTTTTTCTACTGATTTTTGTGGGGAGAAAAAAAAATCTCAGAATGCTATTCCCTAAGAGACAACCAAATCTTCCATAGCTGTTAGAGGATTATTATTGTTTCATTCTAACTCACTGATCCTTGAAACATAAATGATTTCTTAAAAATACCTTCTACATGCTGGCCAAGCGTGGTGGTTTTCGCCTGTAATCCCAGCACTTCGGGAGGCCAAGGTGGGCAGATCACTTGAGACCAGCCTGGCCAACAACCCCATCTCTACTAAAAATACAAAAATTAGCTGGGCATAGTGGCAAGTGCCTGTAATCTCAGCTACTCAGGAGGCTGAGGCAGAAGAATCGCTTGAACCCTGGAGGCAGAGGTTGCAGTGAGCCAAGATCATGCCACTGCACTTCAGCCTGGGGGACAGAGGAAGACTCCATCTCAAAAAAAAACAAGAAAATAAAAACAAAACCTTTCTACTTGGGAGGCTGAGGTGGGAGGATCACTTGAGCCCCGGGATTCGAGGCTGTAACGTGTTATAATTGTGCCTATGAATCGCCATTGCACTCCAGCCTGGGCAACACAGTGAAACCCTATATCTAGAAAAAAAAATTACCTTTGATGAGGGCAAGCAGAAAGTTCCTATCTTTAACCTTGTAAGGTTTTTCTAACATCAGAAAACTGATTTTTCACTCCAGCCTGGGCAACGTAGTGAGATCTCATCTCCAGAAAAGAAATTACTATTGATGAGGATAGGCAAAATGTTCCTATCTTGAACTTTGTAAGGTTTTTCTTTACAATATCAGAAAACTTACTTTTCTAGAGTTCTTCTTCTTTTGGCTTTTTGCCTCATTGTCTCTTTATTTCCATTGTGAGCAAGGCAACTAGATCACTCTCTTGATGGTGAGATAATTTGAGCTCACAGTAATGGACAATTTAGTCCAGTAATTTATGCTAGCTTTACAAATTAAGCACTCAACGATGCACTGTGAATTTTCAGATATAGCACCCTCAGGAAGGGAGAGGATGTGTACTGTGGTACTCTCCAAGTACTTAAAGATGTACAGCAAAGAAATATCGTTGAAAATTGCAGTAAAGTAATGCCATCAACACAACTCACTCACTTCTTACGCCATCTTGTCTATGAAGTTCAAGATCAGCATTAGCCTGAACGGCGTCTTTGTATTAAGCAGAAAAAGGCATCCACTTTGCAAAAGTACCAGAGGTCTCAACCTAGGGGGCAGAGCACAATCTAGATTTCAGATTTGCACCCCAATCTGGGCGCCCTGTGCAGGCACAAGTTGTGTGGCATCCATCCGAGATAGCCCTGATGAAATTCCTGATTATGTTGTTTTTATTGTGGTAAAGCATGTATAAGATAAAGTTTACCACTAGTGACTTTTAGTACATTCACAATGCTGTGCAACTATTGCACTACCTAGTTCCAGAATGTTTTTATTACCCTGAAAGAAAATCCTGGCCGGGCGTGGTGGCTCACGCCTGTAATCCCAGCACTTTGGGAGGCTGAGGCGGGCAGATCACGAGGTCAAGAGTTCAAGACCAGCCTGACCAATATGGTGAAACCCCATCTCTACTAAAAATACAAAAATTAGCTAGGCGTGGTGGCACATGCCTGTAATCCCAGGTACTCTAAAGGCTAGGGCAGGAGAATCACTTGAACCTAGGAGGCGGAGGTTGCAGTGAGCTGAGATCATACCACTGCACTCCAGCCTAGGCAACAGGGTGAGACTCCATCTCAAAAAAAAAAAAAAAAAGAAAGAAATGCTATACCCTTAAGCAGTCACACTGCTTATCAGCCTGTAGCAATCACTGATCTGTTTTCTGACTATACATTTTCTATTCCAGACATTTCATATGAATGGAATCATACAATATTTGTCCTTTTGTGGCTGGTTTATTTCACACAGCATAATGTTTTCAAGGTTTATCCATGTCATAGCGTGTATCAGGACTTCATTCCTTTTCATGGGAGAATAATATTCTATTGTACGGCTAGACCACATTTTGTTTATCCATTCTTCTTATGATGGGCATTGGGGTTGTTTTCGTCTTTTGGCTATTTGAATCATGCTGCTATGAACATTTGTGCACAAGTTTTTGTTTGAACACTTGTTTTCAATTCTTTTGGCTATATATGCCCAGGAGCAGAATTGAAGGGTCATTTGGTAATTCCGTTTAACATTTTGAGGAACAAATGTTTTCCACAGCAGCTGCATTATTTTACATTCCCGCCAGCAATGCATGAGGGTGCTATCTTCTCCATATTCCCACTTCCTGACTCTTTATGCACGAACATTATTTCATTACTAAAAAAAAACTAGGCCGGGCGCGGTGGCTCAAGCCTGTAATCCTAGCACTTTGGGAGGCCGAGGTGGGCGGATCACGAGGTCAGGAGTTCGAGACCATCCTGGCCAACATAGTGAAACCCTGTCTCTACTAAAAATACAAAAAAATTAGCAGGCGCCTGTAGTCCCAGCTACTCAGGAGGCTGAGGCAGGAAAATGGCGTGAACCTGGGAGGCAGAGCTTGCAGTGAGCCGAGATGGTGCCACTGCACTCCAGCCTGGGGGACAGAGCCAGACTCTGTCTCAAAAAATATATATATATATATAAAAAACCATAGCAATGGCATACTTCTTAAAAAGCATGCATGCAGCCAGGCACAGTGGCTCATGCCTGCAATCCCAGCAATTTGGGAGGCCGAGGCAGGAGGAGGTCAGGAGTTTGAGACCAGCCTGGCCAACATGGTGAAACCTCATCTCTACTAAAAATACAAAAATTAGCCAAGCGTGCTGGTGGGCACCTGTAATCCCAGCTACTTAGGAAGCTGAGGCAAGAGAATTGCTTGAACCCAGGAGACAGAGGCTGCAGTGAGCTGAGACTGTGACACTGCACTCTGGCCTGGGCAACAGAGCAAGAATCTGTCTCAAAAAAAAAAAAAAGCATGCATGCATTGACTTATACATTTCTTGAGTGGCTACAATGTGCCAGATATGATGCAGTATGTGTGAGATTAAAATATTAATAAGGAGTATGCATTAGTATTCTTTTAGTTGCAAGTAACAAAACCCCAACACACCAGTTTAGGCAAAAGAAAGTAACTCACATAATCAAGAAGTTTAAAGATGACTCTTACTCTGGACAGGCACATTTCTTTTCTGTCTGCATCTCTCAGCACTATTTTGTTGTTGGCATCATTTTTAGGTGGCTTTTTCCTAGATGTAACAAGGATGACCACAGAATGCTGAGCAACCCTATCAGGGATACAGTCTCTCTCCCATTAGTTCTAGCATAAATTGCACGATTAACTTGCACTGACCTGGTTCAGGACACATATATACTCCTGAGCCAGTCACATTGACCAAGGGGATGGAATGTGTGTGTGGATGGGCCTGGCTTGGGTTGTAGGGCCACCCTGGAACCTAGGAAGTGGCACTGACGCTACCCAAACCTTGTGGTATGAGATCAGGAGAGGGCTGATCTTTCCCTCCAAAAAGGCGGGGATGCTGATATCAGAAGGAGCATGGATGCCTGGTCGCGGTGGCTCGTGCCTGTAATCCTAGTACTTTGGGAGGATGAGGCAGGCAGATTGAGCTCAGGAGTTCAAGACCAGCCTGGCCAACATGGCGAAACCCTGTCTCTACTATAAATACAAAAAATTAGCTGGGCGTAGTGGTGCACACCTGTAATCCCAGCTACTCAGGAGGCTGAGGCAGGAGAATTGCTTGAACCCAGGAGGCAGAGGTTGCAGTGAACTGAGATCACACCACTGCACTCGAGCCTGGGTGACAGAGACTCTGTCTCAAAAAAAAAAAAAAAAAGAAGCATGGATGGATGTCGGAAAGACAAAAACATCAGCAATATTCCACCATCCTTGGGGAAGTCATAGTCTAGTTGGGGGACCCGTGTAAACAGAGCCTGTAATTATAACAAATTCTGAGAATAAAGGAGAGGAGTCCTTTAACCCTGGAAGGAAAAGGGGAAAGATTCTGAGAAGGCTCTGGCGAGATGATCCAGAAGCTAAGATTTAAAAAGGAATGGGAATCGTTCAGGTACACATAGAGGACCTGGCTTGTGAGTTCAGAAATTGTTGGTGATCACAATCACAAGAAACATACACTTATCACTTTTTTTTTTTTTTTCTTAGATGGAGTTTTGCTCTGTCACCAGGCTAGAGTGCAGTGGCATGATCTCAGCTCACTGCAAACTCCGCCTCCCGGGTTCAAGCAATTCTCCTGCCTCAGCCTCCCGAGAAGCTGGGATTACAGGCGTGTCCCTCACGCCTGGCTAATTTTTTGTATTTTTAGTAGAGACAGAGTTTCTGGTTGCCATGTTGGCCAGGCTGGTCTCAAACTTGAAGTCTGACCTCAAGTGATCCACCGTCCTCGGCCTCCCAAAGTGCTGAAATTACAGGCGTGAGCCACTGCACCCAGCCTTGTCACAATTATTTTTAAAGTTGCAACTGAAATACTAATCTATCAGGTTCTATCTTAAGAAGGATTATGTTGGTGCATCACATGTGGCAGTCTCATACCTTGACTCTGAACTGGGATATTTCGCTGATTAGCTTAAGCTATATTGGTCACTACAGGGTGACCAGTCATCCTGGTTTACCTGGGACTAAGGGGGTTTCTAAGATGTGGGACCTCCAATGCTAAAGCTGGGACAGATGAAGGCAAACTGGGACAACTTCTCCATCCTAGAATTAAGTCCCCAGTTCACGAGCACCTAGAGTGTGCATGGAGTTGGGATCAGTGCTACCAGAGCACACACCGTTATGTATGAATGATCCCAGCATGCAAACAAAACTCGTACATGAATGTTCGTGACAGTACTATTCACAATAGCCAAAAGGTGGAAACAATCCAAATGTCCACTGATGGGCCAGGCACAGTGGCTCATACCTGTAATCCTAGCACTTTAGGAGGCCGAGACTGGCGGATCACCTGCGGTCAGGAATTTCAGACCAGCCTGGCCAACATGGTGAAACCCATCTCTACTAAAAGTACAAAAATTAGCTGGGTGTGGTGGTGCGCACCTGTAATCCCAGCTACTCTGGAGGCTGAGGCAGGAGAATCACCTGAATCCGGGAGGCAGAGGTTGCAGTGAGCCAAGATCATGCCACTGCACTCCAGCCTGGGTGACAGAGCAAGACTGTCTCAAATTAAAAAAAAAAAGAAAAAAAGAAGAAGAAAAAAGAAAAAGAAATGTCCACTGATGAATGAATGGATAAAGAAAAAATGGCCCATATATACAATGGAATATTATTCAGCCATCAAAAGGAAGTTCTGATACCTGCTACCATAAGGATGAACCCTGAAAACACTATGCTAAGTGAAAGAAGTCAGTCACAGAAGACCTGACTGTATAGTTCTTTATATGAAATATTCAGAATAGGCGAATCCATCCAGACGGAAAGCAGATTAGTGGTTGCCAGGGGGCAGGGGAAGGAGGGTGGGGAGTGACTGCTAAATGGGTATTGGGTAATGAAAAACTTCTAGAACTATATAGTGGTGATGATTGCACAATATAAATGTGCTTAATGCCACAGATTGTATACTTCAGTTAAATGATACATTTCGTAAGTGTATTTTACCAAAATAAAAATGTAAGAATAATTTTTAAAAGAGTGAACCCTGCCTCTCAGAAGGTTTATTAACTAGATACATTAACAGGAAGCCCTCAAGGTTAAATTTAGCCTACACATGAGTTTCATTTGGCTACACAGAGTTTTAAAAGAGTCTGAGTTTGCTGCTAACATTTAGGAAATGGGATATTTCACCTAAAAATTCTGACCACCAGTTTATTTTGAAAAAATCCCACAACCTGGCCCCACTTGAGCTGCATTTCCCGCTAGCAACATCAGGATGGGGGTGGAGTGGCTTCTCCCCTTGGGGACAGATGCTTTCCAGTTGTTTTAATCCCCTTCCCCCAACCCTCACTTTGGCTCCCTCCCACCTCTGCTGTGATTGCCTGGTCCCCATAGGCACTAAAGTGTAGAATTTCCAGTACTTGCACAAAACAATTAGAAGACAGATAGATAATCAAATATAGAAATGAAACAAAACGCATGGTGACTTCCATTTTTATTCCTTTCTAAATGAGATGTCAGTGGGTTACCATTTCACCTGAAATGCTATATGACTGTTGAAGTCCTTACCCTGTAAGGGGTAAGAAAATTTCCCCTTAAAGCAGCAGCTCATCACTTTAGCTGCACTCTGGAATCAACTGGGAAACTTGATTTTTATTTTTTATTTTTTATTTTTGAGACAGGCTCTTGCTCTGTCACCCAGGCTGAAGTGCAGTGGCATGATCACAGCTCACTGCAACCTCGACCTCCTGGGCTCAAGTGATCTTCCCACTTCAGCCTCCCAAGTAACTGGGAATACAGGTGTGTGGCACCATGCCTAGCTATTTATTTATTCATTTTATTTATTATTTTATTTTTTGTAGAACCAGGGTCTCCCCCTGTGTTGCTCAGAGTGATCTCCAATTCCAAGGCTCAAAGCAGCCTTCCGTCTTGGCCTTCCAAAGTGCTGGGATTACAGGTGTGAGCCACCGTGCCCAGCCAAGGAAACGTTAAAAACTATCAATGCCTGGACCCTACCCGCTAAAGAGTCTGATTTATTTGGTCTGGGGTTCAACCCAGGCATCAAAATTTTTCAAAACTCCCCGGTGATTCTAATGTGCAGCCAAACTTGAAAATGACCACTTTACAGCTTCCATTTATTTATTTATTTGAGACAAAGTCTTGCTCTGTCACCCAGGCTGGAGTGCAGTGGCGCCATCTCTGCTCACGGCAACCTTCGTCTCCCAGATTCAAACGATTCTCCTGCCTCAGCCTCCCGAGTAGCTGGGATTACAGGCATCCGCCACCACGCCCAGCTAATTTTTGTATTTATAGTAGAGACGGGGTTTCTCCATGTTAGCCAGCAGTGGTGCTCAGCCAACTTCCTTTTACTTATTTACTTACTTACTTACTTACAGAGTCTCGCTTTTTCCCCCAGGCTGGAGTGCAGTGGTGTGATCTCGGCTCACTGCAACCTCTGCCTCCGGGTTCAAGCAATTCTCCTGCCTCAGCCTCCTGAGCAGCTGGGATTACAGGCGCCCGCAACCACACCCGGCTAATTTTTTGTATTTTTAGTAGAGACAGGGTTTCACCATGTTCGCCAGGCTAGTCTTGAACTCCTGACCTCCAGTGATCCACCTGCCTCGGCCTCCCAAAGTGCTGGGATTATAGGTATGATCCACGCACCTGGCCCCAACTTCCGTTTAAAAAATTGTCTTCTGTTGGCCTCAGATGACAAGGACCCAACTACACACAAGAATCTTTGTAGTTTCACTGGCGTGGTGGCTCACGCCTGTAATCTCAGCACTTTGGGAGGCCGAGGGGGGTGGAGAACTGCTTGAACCCGGGAGGCGAAGGTTGCAGTGAGCTGAGATTGCGCCATTGCACTCCAGCCTGGGCAACAAGAGCAAAACTGTCTCAAAAAAAAAAAAAAAATCTTTCTAGTTTCAACTCAAGTGTGTTTTGTTGTTCTTGGTATATACCTTTACAGATACATTCTATCTTCAGCTGCCCACCAGGCATCTTGGCAGATACAAGAAACATATGAATAATCTATTTTCAGATTTTTTTTTTGGAGGAGAATCTGTTGATTCATTATCACATACAGCATTTGGCTGTAGCTCATGCCTGTAATCCCAATGCTTTGTGAGGCTGAGGCAGGAGGATCACTTGAGCTCCAGAGTTTGAGACCAGACTGAGCAACGTAGTGAGACCTCCCCACCCCTGTCTCTACAAAAATTTTAAAAATTAAAAATTAGCCAGGCATGGTGGTGCATATCTGTAATCCCAGCTACTCAGGAGGCTGAGACGGGAGTATCGCTTGAGCCCAGGATTTTGAGGCTAGAATAAGCTATGATCACACCACCATACTCCAGCCTGACTGAAAGAGCAAGACCCAGTCTCTAAAAAATATATAGTATTTATTTATTCAATTATTTAAGAAAAACAGCATCTAAAGCATCTCATAAAATCTGAAAGTTACCCCACGCTTGTTTAACTGGTATGAACAACTCTAGTCCACAGTGTGCTATATTCTTTTTTTTGAGACAATCTCACTCTGACACCCAGCCTGGAAGTGCAGTGGCACGATCTTGGCTCACTGCAGCCTTCACCTCCCAGGTTCAAGCGATTGTCCTGCCAAAGCCTCTCAAGGAGCTGGTATTAATTTTTGTATTTTTAGTAGAGACAGGCTTTCACCATGTTGGCCAGGCTGGTCTCAAACTCCTGACCTCAAATGATCCACCCCCCTCAGCCTCCCAAAGTGCTGGGATTACAGGCATGAGCCATGTAATTTACATGGTTTGTCACGTAAATACACGTGCGCTCTTCCAAGTGGTCACCCCTTCTTAAAGTGCGACCGTGACACAATGGCTGATACCCTGGACATGCATCTTCCACGTGCTCCTGCCTGTGAGCTCTCTCTCAGCCCACCGGAGCTCTTCCATGGTACATGATAGCAACTGCTGGGAGAAAAAGCAAAACCTGTGCCATAGTCTGGACATATTCAAGGTATGCTTTCTACTCTAATGCAGACCTTTCCTGCAGCCAGCTGTGCCCTGGTCAGAGAGGAAGCCTGCATCTGCCCTGCAGCCCCCATGTGTGTTGTCTGCCTGGTCGGTGAAAGCAGAAAGTGCCTCCTCTTTGCACCCCATCACAGCTGTCTGTATCTCTCCTTGTGGCACAGTGTTGACTCGGCTTCCAGCACCCATCTGTGACTTGGCAAAAAGAAAAAGAAAAAAGAAATGCATGTAGTGTGACGACAAAAGAGCCCATAGAGTCCTGGATGAGCTCAAATCATCCCAAATTTGACTGCCTTCTGTACGGTACAGACCCAGGGTTTATTAAGAACTCTCCTGGTACTCCAGTCTGACAAACTGAACTGAAGGTCCTTTACAAGGATCTTCTGCAAGTTTTCAATTTTCCTTTTCTTTGGGAAAAAAAATGGGGGGAGGAACTGAGAAATGCTGAGCTGAGCAGGTCACAGATTTTCCTGTTTTGTGCTTTTCTGCACAGAATCAGAAATCAGTTACCAGGTCAGTTTTCTTGGTAAATGGAGAACACTCTTTATTTTCATCATAGGAAATACACATGTTGGCTTTTCTTTTTTCAAGACAGACCTAGTCCATGATTTCCATTGTGGAAGTAGGTGTGGCGATTCCTCAGGGATCTAGAACTAGAAATACCATTTGACCCAGCCATCCCATTACTGGGTATATACCCAAAGGATTATAAATCATGCTGCTATAAAGACACATGCACACGTATGTTTACTGAGGCACTATTCACAATAGCAAAGACTTGGAACCAACCCAAATGTCCAACAATGATAGACTGGATTAAGAAAATATGGCACATATACACCATGGAATACTATGCAGCCATAAAAAATGATGAGTTTGGCCGGGCACAGTGGCTCACACCTGTAATCCCAGCACTTCGGGAGGCCGAGGCAGGCGGATCACGAGGTCAGGAGATCGAGACCATCCTAGCTAACACGGTGAAACCCCGTCTCTACTAGAAATAGAAAAAATTAGCCAAGCATGGTGGTGGGCACCTGTAGTCCCAGCTACTCGGGAGGCTGAGGCAGGAGAATGGCGTGAACCTAGGAGGCAGAGCTTGCAGTGAGCCGAGATCGTGCCACTGCACTCCAGCCTGGGCAACAGAGCAAGACTCCATTGATTCATGTCCTTTGTAGGGACATGGATGAAGTGAAACCATCTTCTCAGAATTTGCAGGAACAAAAACCAAACAATTTTCATCATAGGTGGAATGAACAATGAACACATGGACACAGAAGGGAATATCACATCCGGGAGGTTGTGGGGTGGGAGGAGAGATGATTTAACATACCTAATGTAAAGGTTAATGGGTGCACAACCAACATGGACATGTATACATATGTAACAAACCTGCCGTTGTCAACCAACCTAAAACCTAAAGTATAATAATAATAATAATAATAAAGAAAGAAGAAGAAGAAGAAGAAAGGAGGAAGAAGAAGAAAGAGAAAAGAAGAAGAAGAAGAAGAAGAAGAAGAAGAAGAAAGTTTCTAGTCCTCAATCCTGGGATGTCCCTGATTCATTAATTCATCCAATTCAAATATTGCTAAATTTCTGATTGCAAATAGTCTGATTATCAATGGTAGGATTGAAGTCAGACTGACAGGCTAGAATGACAAGAAGTTATAGAATTGGAGGGGGTGATGAACCTTCATCATCACAAATAGAGGTGGTGATCCAGGAGAGGAAGTTGAGCATTGCAGGGAGGAATATTGGCCCTAAGCCAGAGGGCTTGAGTTCAAATCCCAGCTCTGCCACTTCCTGACTTTGTGACCTCAGGCTAGTGGTCTCATCTCCTGCCTCTGAGTCTCCTCACCTGTAAAATGAGGGTAATAATAGAACTTGCTTCAAAGGGTTGTACCGAGGATTAAACATGTGTAAAGTGCTTAGAATACTGCCTGAAAATTACATGTAACTGCTGCCGCCTGGCAACAAAACCCACTATAGAGGCAGAAGCATATCTGTGGCATGACAGATTTATATCCGGCTAGCATTCTTGCCAATCTATTAAAAAATTTGGCCGGGTGCTGTGGCTCATACCTGTAATCCCAGCATTTTGGAAGGCCAAGGCAGGCAGATTGCCTAAACCCAGGAGTTCAAGACCAGCCTGGGGAACATGGTGAAAGCTCATCTCTACAAAAAACATAAAAATTAGCTGAAGTGGTAGTGCACCTTTGTGGTCCCAGCTACTCCAGGGACTGAGATGGGTGGATTGCTTGAGTCTTGGGAGATGGAGGTTGCAGTGAGTTGAGATCGTGCCACTGCACTCTAGCCTGGGTGACAGAGCAAGACCTTGTCTCAAAAAAGAAAAAAAAAAATCTAAATTGAGTTAAAATGGGAAAGTCTTGTTCAGAATTTCTCTTTTTTTTTTTAATTGAGACAGAGTTTCGCTCTCGTTGCCCACGCTGGAGTACAATGGCACAATCTCAGCTCACTACAACCTCTGCCTCCCAGGTTCAAGCTATTCTCCTGCCTCAGCCTCAGGAGTAGCTGGGATTACAGGTGCCCACCACCACGCCTGGCTAATTTTTTATGTTTTTAGTAGAGACAAGGTTCACCATATCGCCCAGGCCAGTCTGAAACTCCTGACCTCAGGTGATCCACCCGCCTCAGCCTCCCAAAGTGCTGGGATTATAGGTGTGAGCCACCACACCCGGCCTCAGGATTTCTTAAAATGTCATACCAGTTGTACCAGAAGCACCTGGATTGCATATGAAAATTGCAGAATTGCAGGTGACACACTCCAGACCTACTGAATCCAGCAGCTATGGTCCGAATGTTTATGTTCCCACAAAATTCATATATTAAAATCCTAACCCCCCTAGGTGATGGTATATTAGAGGGGGGGATTTTGGGAGGTGTTAGGTCATGAGGGTGGAGCTTGGAGACTGGTGCCCTTATAAAAGAGGCCCCGGAGAGATCCCTTGCCCCTTCCACCATGTGAGGGTACAGTGAGAAGATGGCCAGCCAGGCATGGGTGACTCGCACCTGTAATCCCAGCACTTTGGGAGGCTGAGGCGGGCGGATCACTTGAGGCCAGGAGTTTGAGACCAGCCTGGCCGACATGACTAAACCCTGTCTCTACTAAAAATACAAAAATTAGCCAAGCATGATGATGCATGCCTGTAATCCCAGCTACTCGGGAGGCTGAGGCATGAGAATCACTTGAACCTGGAAGCAGAGGTTGCAGTGAGCCAGGATCGCGCCACTGCACTCCAGCCTGGGTGACCAAGTAAGACTCCATCTCAAAAAAAAAAAAAAGAAAAAAAGAAAAAGAAAAGGAAATTCAGCAAGGGCTAGAGAGGTATTACAGGCTCACTAACACCACATGGAGACTTTCTCCTTGATGAAGTGATTGCAAGGGAATTAAAAGGGGAATCACCTCCCCCTTGGGTGATTCAATGTCATTTAGTGTTGGGTCTAAGCACCACCTAAAATCATTTCCTAGTGAGTCACAGCTTACGCTTTGTGGAGAACTTCAATAAAGTCTTTGAAAGTTTACTGACTCTGCATTTGCAAAAAAAAAAAAAAAAAAAAAAAAAAAAGAAAAAAAAAAAAAAAAAACAAGAACAAAACTAAAAATGACCCCAGGCGATTGGAGACACCACTGGTAGTCATGGTTCCTGTAGTCCATAATTCTGTTGCCACGAAAATTTAGAACTTCTCTCAGATGTCATTCTCAAAGGGTGAGAGCGTCAAAAGGATGTGGGTTAGGATCTGACCACCCACTTACTCACTGTGAACTTAAGCAAGTCTGCAGAAACCTTAGTTTTTTCACAGCTACAAAATAAGCTGATGCTTGTTCAAGCCAAGATGAAATAAAATGATGTATGAAAAGCCCTACCACAGCGGAGGACACATAGTTAATGTTCAACAAATGGCAGCTTTTAAAAATTACCAAGGCTTTATATTTTTAACCACTTTTACTAGTACTCTTTGTAAAGCACTGTTCTACTTCCTAAATGCAGCGTAACTACTGGATGACTCACAGTTATCATTTCTGAATGCTTCCATAGTCACTTTCTTGTCATTTGGACATATTTCAAACAACTTCCCATATTCGCCCTCCTTCTTGGCCATCTTGAATAAGCAGTGGGCTGAGAACCAAGCTAAGTGCCCACCAATAGAGAACGGATTAAGTCAAGTATGGCAACATTACATAGGTAGCAAATAAAAATGCAAAATATACTTCACTAGTCATTGGAAAAATATTAATTAAAGCAACAAGATATTTTTGTCCATCAGCATAGCAAATACTAAAAAGTGTAATGTTATTTAAGGTTGTTGAGGATACGGCAAATAAGCACTATCCTACACTAATGGTGGAGGTATCAATTGGTACAAACTTTTTGGAGGGCAATTTGTTAGATTTCTCAAAATTTAAGATGTATATAACATTTGACCCATCAATTGCGCTTCTAAAAAATCTATGCAACGGGGTCTGTTCCACATGGACACAAGAATGTATGTGCAAAAACACAAGTGTTAGTTGTTGAAGCAGAGAAATTAGAGCCTTTGTGCATTGCCCGTGGGAATGTAAAATGGTACAACCACTATAAAAGACAGTATGGCGGTTCCTCAAAACATGAAACATAGAATTATCACAGGATCTAGCCATTCCACTTTTGGGTACATACCCAAAAGAACTGAAAACAAAGACTTGGACAGATATTTGTGTACCAGTCACCAAGGTCCATACAGCATTATTCACAAGAACCAAAAGTTGGAAACGGTCAGGCGTGGTGGCTCACCCCTGTAATCCCAGCACTTTGGGAGGCCAAGGCAGGTGAATCACCTGAGGTCCGGAGTTCGAGACCAGCCTGGCCAACATGGTGAAACCCCATCTCTACTAAAAATACAAAAAAATTGGCCAGGCATGGTAGTGCATGCCTGTAGTCCTGGCTATCACTTGAACCTGGGA
This sequence comes from Hylobates moloch, assembly GCF_009828535.3. Taxonomy (NCBI): domain Eukaryota; kingdom Metazoa; phylum Chordata; class Mammalia; order Primates; family Hylobatidae; genus Hylobates; species Hylobates moloch. Next base: position 14,883,664 of record NW_026652287.1, on the reverse strand, counting down.
GGTGGAGGTTGCAGTGAGCCACAATCATGCCACTGCACTCCAGCCTGGGTGACAGAGCAAGACTCCGTCTCAAAAAAAACAAAACAAAACAAAAAGTTGGAAACAACTCAAATGTTCATCAATGGATTAAATATATAAAGTACATATAATGGAATATTATTCAGCCTTTAAAAAAGGTAGGAAATTCTACAGTATGCTATAACGTGGATAAACCTTGAGGACTGATATAGTTTAGATATTTGTTCCACTCAAATCTCATGTTGAAGTGTAATCCTCCCACCAAAAAAGAAATGAGATCCCTAATGTCGGAGGTGGGGCCTGGTGGGAGGCGATTAGATTATGAAAACAGTTTATCATGAATGCTTTAGCACCATCCCCTTGGTGCTATCTGTGACAGAGAGTGAATTCTCCTGAGATCTGGTTGTTTAAAAGTGTGTGGCACTTCCCCTCCCTCTCTCACTCTCTCTCTCTTTTACTCCTGCTTTCTCCCTGTGATCTGCCTGCTCCCCCGTTGCCTTCCAGATGATTGGAAGCTTCCTGAAGCCTCCCCTGAAGCAGAGGCTGCCATACTTCCTGTACGGCCTGCAGAACCATGAGCCAGACAAATCTCTTTTCTTATGACTTACCCAGTCGCAGGTATTCCTTTATAGCAATGCAAGAATGGCCTAATACAAGGACATTATGCTAGGTGGAATAAGCCAGTCACACACACACACACACACACACACACACACACACACACACACACACACACACACACACACACACACACACACACACACACACACACAAAACACCAATACTGTATGATTTTTTTCATATGAGGTACTAGAGTAGTCAAAATCACAGAGGCAGAAAGTAGAATGGTGGTGGCCAGGAACGGGCAGGAAAATGAAGGAAAGTTAGTGTTTCAGAGAGTCCAGTTTGGGAAGATGAAAATGTTCTGGAGTGGATGGTAGTGATGCTTGCACAACATCATAAATGTACTTTATTTTATTATGTTTTTTTGAGATAGTCTTTTCTCTGTCGCCCAGCCTGCAGTGCAAAAGCGCAATCTCAGCTCATGCAACCTGTGCCTCCTGGGTTCAAAACATTTGCCTGTCTCAGCCTCCTGAGTAGCCGGGATGACAGGCACATGCCACCATGCCCGGCTAATTTTTTGTGGTTTATTATTATTATTTTTTTTTTTTGTATTTTAATAGAGATGAGGTTTCACTCTGTTGCCCAGGCTGGTCTCGAACTCCTGAACTCAGGCAATCCACCTGCCTCAGCTTTCCAAAGTGCTAGGATTACAGGTGTGAGCCACTGCGCCCAGTCTATTTGTTTGTTTGTTTGTTTATTTATTGAGACGGAGTCTCACTCTGTCACCCACACTGGAGTGCAGTAGCACAATCTTGGCTCACTGCAACCTCCACCTCCCACGTTTAAGAAACTCTCTCGTCTCAGCCTCCCGAGTAGCTGTGACTACAGGCACACACCACCACACCCGGCTAATTTTTGCGTTTTTAGTAGAGACAGGGTTTCGCCATTTTGATCAGGCTGGTCTTGAACTCCTGACCTCAGGTGATGCGCCTGCCTCAGCCTCCCAAAGTGCTGGGATTACAAGCATGAGCCACCGCGCCCAGCACTATGTTGGTGTTTTTTTCTTTTTAGACAGAGTCTCGCTCTGTCACCCAGGCTGGAGTGCAGTGGCGTAATCTCAGCTCACTGCAACCTCTGCCTCCCAGGTTCAAGCAGTTCTCCTGCCTCAGTCTCCTGAGTAGCTGGGATTACAAGCGCATGCCACCAGGCATAGCTAAGTTTTGTATTTTTAGTAGAGACAGGTTTCACCATGTTGGTCAGGCTAGTCTTGAACTCCAGACCTCGAGATCGGTCTGCCTCAGCCTCCCAAAGTGCTGGGATTACAGGGGTGAGCCACCACCGTGCCTGGCCTTTTTTTTTTTTTTTTTTTTTGAGATAGTTTCACTCTGGTTGCCCAGGCTGGAGTGCAGTGGCAAGATCTCAGCTCACTGCAGCCTCCACCTCCCGGTTCAAGTGATTCTTCTGCCTCAGCCTCCCAAGTAGCTGGGATCACAGGCACGTGCCACCACGCCTGGCTAATTTTTGTATTTTTAGTACTACTGAGACGGGGTTTGACCATGTTGGCCAGGCTGGTCTCAAACTGCTGAGCTCAGCTGATTTGCCCACCTTGGCCTCCTAAAGTGCTGGGATTACAGGTGTGAGCCAACATGCCCAGCCATGAATGTACTTTAAAATGGTTAAAATGCATCCAATGGAAGTTTACTATCCAGAATCTGTAAGGAACTTAAAGAATTCAACAAGCAAAAAACAACCTCATTAAAAAGTGGGCAAAGGACATGAACATACGCTTCTCAAAAGAAGACATACAAGCGGCCAACAAACATAGGAGAAAATGCTCGACGTCACTAATCGTCAGAGAAATGCAAATCAAAGCCACAAGGAGATACTATCTCACTCCAGTCAGAATGGCTATTATGAAAAAGTCCAGGGCTGGGCGTGGTGGCTCACACCTGTAATCCCAGCACTTTGGGAGGCCGAGGCAGGTGGATTACCTGAGGGCAGGAGTTTGAGACCAGCCTGGTCAACATGGTGAAACAAAGACACACGTACTTACATGTTCATTGCAGCACTATTCACAATAGCAAAGACATGGACACAACTTAGGTGCCCATCAATGGAGGACTGGATAAAGGAAATGTGGTATATATACACCAGGGAACACTACATAGTCATAAAAAATAAAATCGTGTCCTTTGCAGCGACATGGACGCAGCTGGAGGCCATTATGTTAAGCGAATTCATTCAGGAACAGAAAACCAAATACTGCAGTTTCTCACATATAAGCAGAAGCTAAACAAGCACATAGACATGAAGATGGGAAAAATAAACACTGGGGACTACTAGAGGAGGGAGAGAACAAGGAGGGTAAGGGCTGAAAAACTACCTATTGGCGATTATGCTCACACACGGCTGATGGGATCGTTTGTGCCCCAAACCTCAGCATCACACAATATACTCACATAACCAACTTGCACATGTACCTCTGAATCTAAAATAAAAGTTGAAATTATAAATAAATAAATAATAACATGGTTAAAATGGTAAATTCCATTTTTTTTTTTTTTTTGAGACAGAGTCTCGCTCTGTCGCCCAGGCTGGAATGCAGTGGCACAATCTCGGCTCACTGGAACCTCTGCCTATGGGTTCAAGTGATTCTCCTGCCTCAGCCTCCCGAGTAGCTGGGCTCACAGGCGCCCACCACCCTGCCTGGCTATTTTTGTATTTTTAGTACAGACGGGGCTTCACCATGTTGGCCAGGCTGGTCTTGAACTCCTGTCCTCAGGCAATCTGCCCACCTTGGCCTCCCAAAGCGCTAGAATTACAGGCGTGAGCCACTGCACCCGGCCTAAAATGATAAATTTCATGTCAAGTATATTTTACCATAATTTTAAAAAAATTGATCCTACACCAAAGAGTGTTACTTTTAAACAGAACTTTGATGATCTGGGAATATTTTTCTTCTAATTGCAGGTTCAACACTATGTGCAATAAGAGAACGAACGATATTGGAAATCGGGTCTCGAAATAAGCAGAATGTTACTGGGTTTGTCTTTTTTCACTGTTTCTCCTATTCATCTTCATTTCCATAAAAATACAAACAGAATTCTGTTGTTTATTAAACAGTTAATAATTTAAAAACTAGACACTGTGATAACTATGCTCTTCACAAAGCTGACAGATTATGAGGATTCAATAAGATAATACATATAAGGCTAGGCACAGTGGCTCATGCCTAAAATCCAGCACTTTGGGAGGCCGAGGTGGGCGGATTGCCTGAGGTCAGGAGTTCGAGACCAACCTGGCCAACATAGCAAAACCCCGTCTCTACTAAAAATACAAGAATTAGCTGGGCAAGGACAGGCGTGGTGGCTCACATCTGTAATCCCAGCACTTCAGGAGGCCGAGGCGGGTGGATGACCTGAGGTCAGGAGTTTGAGACCAGCCTGCCAATATGGTGAAACTCCATCTCTACTAATACAAAAATTAGCCAGGCATGGTGGCGGGTACCTATAATCCCAGCTACTCAGGAGTCTGAGGCAGGAGAACCCAGGGGGCAGATGTTGCAGTGAACCAAGATCACGCTGCTGCACTGCAGCCTGGGTGACAAAGCAAGACACAGTCTCCAAAAAATAAATAAATAAAAATAATAATAATAATAAAATAACATGTATAAAGTGCTTTGTATAATTAATTAGGTATTGTTATTTTTATCTCATTTAATTCTCAAAACATTCCTATGACATTGTTATAACAATATGATTATTATTATCCCCATTCTGCAAGCAAAAAAAAAAAAGGCTCAGAGAAGTTAAGTGATTTGTCCATGTTCACACAGCATATGGCAGAGCTGAGGCTAAAACGCAAGCTGTCAAGAGTCCAATGTCTACCTGCTTGACCACTGTGCTGAAAATATTTTGTCAAATCTTTTGATTTCCTGAGAATATTCTAACCATTGATAACATGCACCAAAGCAAGTTTTAATTAATTTTTTAAATTTGAAAATATTATTGGCCAGGTGCAGCAGCTCATACCTGTAATCCTAACACTTTGGGACGCCAAGGAGGGTGGATTGCCTGAGCTCAGGAGTTTCAGACCAGCCTGAACAACATGGCAAAACTCCGTCTCTACAAAAAATGTAAAATTAAAAAAAAAAAAATAGCCAGGCGTGGTGGCCCATGCCTATAGTCCCAGCTACCTAGGAGGCTGAGGTGGGAGGATCACTTAAATCTGGGAGGTGGAGGCTGCTGTGAGCTGTGTTCACGCTACTGCACTCCAACCCAGGCGACAGAGTGAGACTTTGTCTCTCTCTCTATATAGATATAGATCTAGATCTAGATATGCTTTTTACTAGCTCATTACTGTAGTCACACATAGTATATATCACTATCTTCAAAGTATTAAATGATGTATTCAAAATAACATGGTTCCTGGCTGGGTGTGGTGGCTTACACCTGTAATCCCAACACTTTGGGAGGCTGAGGCAGGGGGATCACCTGAGGTCAGTTAAAAATACAAAATACAAAAATTAGCCTGGCATGGTGGCGGGCGCCTGTAATCCCAGCTACTCCAGGGAGTCTGAGGCAGGAGAATCGCTTGAATCCGGGAGGAGGGAGGTTGCCAGGAGCTGAGATGGCACCATCGCACTCCAGCCTAGGCAACAAGAGAGAAACTCCGTCTCAAAAAAATAATAATAATAACATGGTTGCAAAGTGCATTATTTAAAAGACCCTCCAATTCTATCCTTCCCCAGCCTATCTTTCATGTCCTGCTCCCCAGAGGCAGCCACCCTCAAACCTTATACCTTTTCACCTGGTACTTATCGCCATGCTTCTAAATAAGAAAGTTATACTGCAATTTCTTGACATCAATTTTTTTTTTTTTGAGACAGAGTCTTGCTCTGTTGCCCTGGCTGGAGCAGTGGTGCAATCTCAGCTCACTGCAACCTCTGCCTCCCAGGCTCAAGCGATTCTCCTGCCTCAGCCTCCCGGGTAGCTGGGATTACCAGTTGTGCACCACGCCTGGTCTATTTTCACTTTTTAGAAATGGGAGTATGCTCTTATTTTTCCATTTAGGAATGCACAGTGGATCTAGTTTCAAGCTTGCTTTCTTTTTACTGTTTAATTCCCCTATTGATGTTCGTCAAAATTGTTTCAAGTGTTTTCCCCCAAAATTTGCAGAGTACTAACTTCCTTTTGCAGTTTAAGTCCTGGTTACAACAACCTTGAAGAGTGACAGGTCTACCCCTTATTAAATCATCTGGGCCGGGTGCAGTGGCTCACACCTATAATTCCAGCATTTTGGGAAGCCTCACTTGAGGCCGGGAGTTCCAGACCAGCCTGGGCAACATAGGGAGACCCTGTCTCTACAACAACTTTTTAAAAAACAGCTAGGTGTGGTGGTGTGTGCCTGTAGTCCCAGCTACTCAGGAGGCTGAGGTGAAAGGATCACTTGAGCCCAAGAGTTTGAGGCTGCAGTGAGCTATGATTGTGCCACTGCACCCATTGTGACAGTATGGGTGACAGAGCGAGACCCCGTGTCAAAAAAACAAAACAAAAAACAAAACAGAACCATAAGTGCGACAATCTCTCCTATCCCAAATTTTCCCCTTGTCTATTGCCTACAGGACAGATTCAAATCTAAACTGCTCAGTCTAGCATACAAGGTTGTTCAGAATCTGGCCCAAAAAGCCTTGCATTGTGACAATCTACACATACATCCAATGACCCACAGGCTCTCTTCATTCCGCCTTATTGGTCTTTAGACTTTCAAATGCATCAGCCTGTCTTGAATCTGGATCTTCCAACACACTCTCTTCTTTGTCTGGACAACTTTCTCTACTCTCTCATCACCACGCTAAATGCTACTCATTCTTCAAGTCTCCATTGAAATATCACTTCCCCAGGGTCTTCCTTGATTTTCCTTCACCCTCGTCCATGCATCTTCACATTTGTAATCAACTGACTCAGTGTCTGTTTTGTCTGCAATTCTCCATGCAGACAAAAGGAGGGTCTGTCTCCTTTACCCGCTATATCCCTAGGGCAATGTGTCACAGTGGGTGGCACATTGCAGATGTCAATAATTTTTTTGCTGAACCAGTGATGCTGAGTGATTCATTGGGAAATTTTACTGCTTCTAGATAATACCCAAGCACATAGGTGCAGTTTCATGTTGAATATTTGGTTCCAATGACAATGATAAGAAAGACACAAATCACTTACCGAAATAAAAGTATTCTAGTTTCTTTCTCAAAAGTGCCTTATACATTTTAAGAGTTGCAATTATTTTCTCATATTTATTAATTTATTTATGACTCTATCATTGTCAACCCATTTATTTTAAATGAGTCTTTTATAATCCAGTCATCTGAAGTAATTGAGATCCAATGTTTATTTCTACTGCCTCTTGCTCATGGTGGAGTGTTCCCTTGTGTGCTTTGTAATTTCAAACGTGTAGATCTCTATCTGTGGGGATCCCACACATCTAAGCTGAAGCGTTGTCATTCCCAAGTTTGTGTTTAGTTAATTTCTTGGCTTGGGGTTTCCATAGCATAAATTTGAACTCCAAATCTGTGTAAGTATAGTCTTGTTTTCTCATTCTAAAATATTTAATTAACAAATAAAGATTGGCTGGGTGTGGTAGCTCACACTTGTAATCCCAGTACTTTGGGAGGCTGAGGCAGGGGGATCACTTGAGCCTAGGAGTTTCAGACCAGCCTGGGCAATATAGTGAGACCTCGCTTTGTCACCCAGGCTGGAGTGCAATGGCGCCATCTTGGCTCACTGCAACCTCTGCCTCGTGGGTTCAAGCAATTCTCATGCCTCAGCCTCCCAAGTAGCTGGGATTACAGGCATGTGCCACCATGCCTGGCTAATTTTTGTATTTTTAGCAGAGACAGGGTTTTGCCATGTTGGACAGGCTGGTCTTGAACTCCTGGCCTCAAGTGATCCACCCTCCTCGGCCTCCAAAGTGCTGGGATTATAGGCTTGAGCCACAGCGCCCAGGCAAAAAGAAAAAAATAAATAAATTTAGCTAGGCATAGTGGCAGACACCTGTAGTCTCAGCTACTCGGGAGCCTCACCTGAACCCAGGAGGCAGAGGTTGCAGTGAGCTGAGATCTCACCATGGCACTACAATCTGGGTGACAGAGAGAGACCCTGTCTCAAAAAAAAAAAAAAGCACACAAAAAACCAAAAAACAACAAATAAAGACTGTGCATACATATTCAAGGCATACAACATGATGATTTGATGTATGTATACGATATAAAATGATTGTCACAATCAAATTAATTAACACATCCCTCACCCGCCATGGTGCACATTAGATGCCCAGAACGTGCTCAATTTATAACTGAGAGTACAATCGTATTGTGACAAATGTAGGGGGGGAGTTTTTTCCACCTAGGATCCAGAATAAGACAGATAAGCTTCCTTGTCATCTCCCTACACTGGGTGGACAGATTTTCATGACCATTTTCCTTAAGGGTGTAACTCTTTGAGGGTCCTTATTTGGGTGGAGGTTGTAGTTCCAGTTCCACCAAAGCCTTGTCCCCTCCCTTTAGGAATCTTTAAAACTCAAACTCCGGCCGGGCGCGGTGGCTCATGCCTGTAATCCTAACACTTTGGGAGGCTGAGGCGGGCGGATCATGAAGTCAGGAGATCGAGACCATCCTAGCTAACACGGTGAAACCCTGTCTCTACTAAAAATACAAAAAAAAATTAGCCAAGCATGGTGGCGGGTGCCTGTAGTCCCAGGTACTCGGGAGGCTGAGGCAGGAGAATGGCGTGAACCCGGAAGGCGGAGCTTGCAGTGAGCCGAGATCGCACCATTGCACTCCAGCCTGGGTGACAGAGCGAGACTCCTTCTCAAAAAAAAAAAAAAAAAAAAAAAAAAAAAACTTCAAACTGCTTTCACCTCCATAAGGACCCAGTTCATCCTCACAGTTCTGTTTTTGTTCATTTGCTTGTAGAGACAGAGTCTCCTGTCACCCAGGCTGGCGTACAGTGTTGTGATCATACCTCACTGCAGCCTCAACCTTCTTATGCTCAAGTGATCCTCCTGCCTCAGCCTCCTGAAAGCTGAGACTAGTTTTTTTAAAAATGTTTTTGTAGAGACAGGGTCTAGCTATGTTGCCCAGGCTGGTCTTGAACTCCTGGGCCAAGAGATCCTCCCAGCCCTACCTCCCAAAGTGCTGGCATTACAGGCATGAACCACTGCACCCAACCCACCTCTGGTTTTCACATCCTCTTTTTCTGATTCCTGAGGATTATCCCCATTTTCTGGCATTTAAGAGTGTGTTTGCTATATCTGGCCGGGCATGGTGGCTCACATCTGTAATCCCAGCACTTTGGGAGGCCGAGGTGGGTGGATCATTTGAGGTCAGGAGTTCGAGACCGGCCTGGCCAACATGATGAAACCCCATCTCTACTAAAAATACAAAAATTACCCAGGGGTGGTGGTGCGCACCTGTAATCCCAGCTATTAGGGAGGCTGACGCAGGAGAACTGCTTGAACCCGGGAAGTGGAAGCTGCAGTGAGCCAAGATCACACCAGCTCACTGGGTGAGCTGCTCTGTCACTAGCCTGGGTGACAGAGCAAGACTCTATCTCAAAAAAAAAAAAAAAAGTGTGTTTGCTCTATTTTATCCAGCATTTCTAGATGATTATTGGTATGAAAGTTTTTAGATTATCTGGCTCAAAATATTGCCAAAAATAGAAACCCAGTAGACTAATTTTTAGGCTTTTCCTCATTCTATGTTCATGAGTCTATTTTTACAAAAAGTCACTTTGTTCTCCTCTTATTTTTTATATATTTACCACTTTTCTCATACTTACAAGTTACATTACAGAAAGAAATGCCCTATGCTAATCATATTCCTTGTATAAACTATTCTTTCTTCCCCCTTAGTATTTGGTTATCATTACTGGTTTTATTTCATCTCTTTTCCTAACAATGCTTTTATATAATTTCCAGTAAACAGGCACCTAATATAGCTAGTATTTGATCTGCTAAAATTGTCTTTTTTCAAAGAAAATACCATCCCAATCTTGCACGTTAAAAAAATACATATATTGGCTGAACACCGTGGTTCACGCCTGTAATCTCAGCACTTTGGGAGGCTGAGGCGGGTGGATCACCTGAAGTCAGGAGTTCGAGACCAGCCTGACCAACATGGTGAAACCTTGTCTCTACCAAATACAAAAAATTAGCCGGGCGCAGTGGTGTATGCTTGTAATCCCAACTACTTGGGAGGCTGAGGCAAGAGAATCACTTGAACCTGGGAGGCAGAGGTTGCAGTGAGCTGAGATTGTGCCACTGCACTCCAGCCTGGGCAACAGAGCGAGACCCCATCTCAAAAAAAAAACAAAACATATATTGATGTCAACAAAACTGCTAGCAGTGTTTCCATAATACCATTGTCAAAATGCTGGCAAACTTGGTAGCACTAGGTAGCTAAGTTTTTAAAAATTCAATACCAGTATTGCAAGTCATATTTATAATTCTTTTTATTTTTTGAGATACTGTTTCATATGTCGCCCAGGCACGATCTCGGTTCACTGCAGCCTCCCAGTCCTGGGTTCAAGCGATTCCCCTGCCTCAGCCTCCCGAGTAGCTGGTATTACAGGCATGCACCACCATGCCCGGCTAATTTTTGTACTTTTAGTAGAGAATGGGTTTTGACACGTTTCCCAGGCTGGTCTGGAACTCCTGGTCTCAAGAGATCCACCCACCTCGGCCTCCCAAAGTGCTGAGATTACAGGCGTGAGCCACCGCGCCAGGTCACAAGTCATATTTATAATTCTAATGAAAATTTTGACTTGCTTAAAACTTCCTTTTGGGCCCAGTTAAGTTTCTTTTGCTCTTAGATCTAAGAATGTATGCATATAAATATTTCTATTGTTATACAAGTATATCAAGCATACTTCATACAGATAATATTTGCAATCTAGGAGTGCCATAGTAGGGCACCCAGTTACTAATACTGCACATTCTTACACATAGCTTACTTGGAATTTCTCATTTACATGACACCAAGTGAAAATTAGTTAAGTACTGCAGTGACTGCTTTTGTTACTGCTATCATCAAAGTTACACATTAACTAACTTACAAAGAAATCACTCTTCATGACAGAAACACTTGCAGCTGAAAGTTTGTAAATGCATCTATAAAGCTTTTTCAAAAGGACCTTAAAAAAAAGTCCTTACGTTATGTCAGCTTGGGTCAATTAACATTCTACATTCTACCTGCTTCATATATAGAGAGAGTCTCGCTTTGACGCCCAGGCTGGAGTGCAGTGGCGCAATCTCAGCTCACTGCAACCTCCACTTCCAGGGTTCAAGCAATTCTCATGCCTCAGCCTTCCGAGTAGCTGGGTTTATAGGCATGTGCCACTATGCCTGGCTAATTTTTGTATTTTTAGTAGAGATGGGGTTTCACCATGTTGCCCAGGCTGATCTCGAATTCCTGACCTCCAGTGATCCTCCCACCTCGGCCTCCCAAAGTGCAGGGACTACGGGAGTGAGCCACCTCACCTGGCCACCTACCTGCCTTTTTTTCTCAACCTCCAAAAAGTTTTAAGAGTTTGTAAATCCCAATTTTAAGGATTTAGAAAATTGTCATTTTAATCAGTCATCTATTGCTGCATAACAGACCACATCTAAAGATAATAGTTTAAAAATAAAAATTAATTTATGTTATTTTATACTCATTTAGGGACAGGGTCTTGCTCTGTTACCCAGGCTGGAGTGCAGTGGTTCAATCACAGCTCACTCCAGACTCTAACTCATGGCCTTAAGTGATCATCCCACCTCAGCCTTCTAAGTAGCTGGGAACTACAAGGATACCACTATGCCTCGCTGATTTTTGTTACTTTTGGTAGGGACAGGGTCTCACTGTGTTGCCCAGGCTGGAACAACTATTTTATTTGCTCATAAGTCTGTGGGTCTGGGACTCTGGCTGAGCTCAGAGGGGCAGTTCTGTGTTGATATGGTTTGGCGGTGTCCCCACCTAAATCTCATCTTGAGTTGTAGCTCTCATAATTCTCACAGGTTGTGGGAGGAACCCAGTCAGAGATAACTGAATCATGGGGGCGGTTTCCCCATACTGTTCTCATGGTAGTGAATAAGTCTCACAAGATGTGATGGTTTTACAAGGGGAAACCCCTTTTGCTTGGTTCTCATTCTCTCTCTTGCCTGCAGCCATGTAAGACGTGCCTTTGTTCCTCCTTGCCTTCCACCATGATTGTGAGGCCTCCCCAGCCATGTGGAACTGTGAGTCCCTTAAACTTCTTTCCTTTATGAATTACCCAATCTCTAGTATGTCTTTATCAGCAGTATGAGAACAGACTAATACATGTGTTCCACGTGGTGTCAGCTCTAGTGGCTTCCTGTGGGGCTGGCAGATCCAAGATGGCCTCGCAGGGCTGTCACTTCAGCTGAACTGGCTCCAACGACTGGGCACTGGTGAGGATAGCTGGGCTTCTTTTCTTGTGGAGTTGGCTGGACTTCCTCATGAGCTTGGGGCCTGGGTTCTGGCTGTTATCTGGGCTCCTCGGGTCCCCTTTACTTCACCTCTTTCCCCAGTAGGATGGCATGGGCATTCTCACAGGGCAGACGGCATTCCCTAGAGTTACAGTAGAAACTTCCAGACTTCAGCTTGGAAGTCCCAGAACAGCAACAGCATTTTCACTGCAATCCATCAGCCAAAGCAAGTCAAAGGCCAGCCCAGATTCAAGGAGTGAGGAAAAAGATTGCACTTCTTGAGAGAAAAAGCTGCACGCACCCACTGGGATAAAGGAATTGTTGGCGGCCATCTTTGCAGACCAATCTACCACAGTCACTTTCCCCCGATAAGACAGCAGCCATTCTATTAAAAAGTTGCTACCAATCAAGGGGATGTTTATTAACTATAGTTTAGTACTAGTATTAGGGTAGTTTGTAGTACTTTCTTTTTTTTTTTTTTTTCTGAGACTGAGTTTCACTCTTTCGCCCAGGCTGTAGTGCAGTGGCACGATCTCAGCTCACTGTAACCTCTGCCCCCCAGGTTCAAGCAATTCTCCTGCCTCAGCCTCCTGAGTAGCTGGGATTATAGGTGCCCAGCACCACACTGGTCTAATTTTTTTTTTTTTTTTTTTTTGTATTTTTGGTAGCGACGAGGTTTCACCGTGTTGGCCAAGCTGGTCTGGAAATCCTGACCTCAGGTGATCCACCCACCTCAGCATCCCAGAGTGCTAGGATTACAGGCGTGAGCCATCGCACCTGGCCAGTTTATAGTACTTTGACTAAAGACGTCAAGGTACTTTCCCAATAAAAACACATTTAGGGCAGTGTTCGAATGTCACTGTTATTTTTTAACACTTACAATTTTAAGTGAGAAGGAGCAATCTCACTTAATTAACGTTAAAGCTTAAGCTAAATTCTCCTAGTCTTTAGGATCTGAGGGGTTACATTTAGTTTATTACCTCTGTGTGTGTCTTCTGCCTGGTGGTCACTTAGGAGTATGGAAGACATGAATAAATTATCTTGTTTTCTTGTGTTTTGTTTGTTTGTTTGTTTGTGGAGACAGGGTCTCGCTCTGTTGCCCAGGCTGGAGTTCAATCACAGCTTACTGCAGCATTGACCTACTGAGCTCAAGCATTCCTCCTGCCTCTGCCTCCCGAGTAGCTAAGACCACAGACATGTGCCACCACGCCTGGCTAATTGTTAATTTTTGTAGAGATGGGGTCTCACGTTGTTGCTCAGGCTTACCTGGAACTCCTGGGCTCAAGCCCTCCTCCCGCCTTGGCCTCCCAAAGTGCTAGGATTACAGGCGTGAGCCACCATGCCCAGCCTTGTTTTCTCATTCTCATAATACCATATTGCAGACTTGGAATAACTTTCTAATCCCACTAATTGTTTTTAAAGAAAAAACACGATTTTGATTTTGCAAATTTTATCACAGCAAGTTCCCCACATTTGGGTACACCAAGATCTTACCATTGAAACCCTTCCTGGTGTTAAGCAGATGGATAATTTTGAAATATGTATGTATGGAATTAAAGTTCTGTGACTATCCAAATATGCCAACTTCTTCCGTGGCATTTGGAATTATGCAATAGAAAATGTTTTCAGTGATGCCCTTTTATGTGTTAATTTTGCCAAATTTATTCTCAATTATAATTTCAAATCACCTGAGCAACAGAAGAAAACTAGAAGTTGTATCAAAACTAAGAACTTATTCGAGTTTAGCATGAAGGACAGATTTTTAATTAATTAATTGGCTCAAACTGACGATAACCCATATTCAACAAGCTAGTTCTGGTTGACATTTCTCAAAATAGGACATATTGAACATGTTATTTTTGTCCAATATCTCTTAAATTAAGAAAAAAACTAAAGCAGAGGATATAAAATGATTTACTCTCATGTGACTCAGGAAACTTTAGTTACTCTTTTAAGAAAGAAATTTGCTTTTGTTAAAATTTGTACTTTAAATGATCTTTAAATTTCAAGACCTAATAAACAAAAACTAGCTGAGTGTGGTGATATGTGCCTGTAGTCCCAGCTACTAGAGAGGCTGAGGTGGGAGGATGGAGCAAGACTGGGGCATGGTGCCACCACTGCACTCCAGCCTGGGTGACAGAGCAAGACCCTGTCACAAGAAAAAAAAAAAAAAATGGTTTTCAAGCCTTTTTCATGACACAATTGTCCAATCTTCATATTAATGAATGTGCCAGATAGTTTAATTTCCTGCAGATCTGCTAAGTTTCTTCACTTCAGAGCAAGACTTACTCTAAGGTGCTTCTCATTTAAAAGAATAATCATAAAGCATTTTAAAAAATATATTTTGATAGTCTATATTTGAACCACAAAAAATATCTTCAAGCTTAAAAATTCTCCTCCATATTGACTTGGGGCAAACTTGGTGCCTCAATTTTGTTTTCTTTTCTTTATTATTATTATTATTTTTATATTTTTCTAATAGAGATGAAGTTTTGCCATGTGGCCCGGGCTGGTCTTGAACTCCTGGGCTCAAGCAATTCACCTGCATTGGCCTCCCCAAATCTGGGATTACAGGTGTGCAGCACCATGCCTGGCCCAATTTTCTTTTCTTTCTTTTTCTTTTTGAGAGGGAGTCTTGCTCTGTCACCCAGGCTGGAGTGCAGTGGTAAGATCTCAGCTCACTGCAACCTTCACCTCCCAGGTTTAAGTGATTCTCCTGCTGCAGCCTGCCGAGTAGCTGGGATTACAGGCGTGTGCCACCACGCCCGGCTAATTTTTGTATTTTTAGTAGAGGTGGGGTTTCACCATGTTGGCCAGACTGGTCTCGAACTCCTGACCTCAGGTGATCCGCCTGCCTCAGCCTCCCAAAAGTGGGCCACTGCAGCCTGGCCCAATTTTCAATGCTTACTCTCTTGCTGTAATTTTCAGCATTGCACTTATTTAAAATGTACATTTTAGGGACCACGTGTGATGGCTCATGCCTGTAATCCCAGCACTTTGGGAGGCTGAGGGGGGGTGGATCACTTGAGGTCAGGAATTCAAGACCAGCCTGGCCAACACGTTGAAACCCCATCTCTACTGATAAATACAAAAATTAGCCGGGCATGGTGGTACACATTTGTAATCCCAGCTACTTGGGAGGCTGAGGCAGGAGAATCACTCGAACCTGGGAGACAGAGGTTACAGTGAGCCGAGATTGCACCATTGCACTCCAGCCTGGATGACAGAGACAGACTCTATCTCAAAAAAATAAAATTAAGAATTAAAATATGCACTTTAAAAATCACATTGCCTGGCCGGGTGCAGTGGCTCACAACTGTAATGCCAGCACTTTGGGAGGCCGAGGCAGGTGGATCTCTTGAGCCCAGGAGTTCAAGACCAGCCTGGGCAATATGGTGAAACCCTGTCTCTACAAAAAATACCAAAATATTAGCCGGGCATGGTGGCATGTACCTGTGGTCCCAGCTACTCGAGAGGCTGAGGTGAAAGGATTGCTTCAGGCCAGGAGGCAGAGGTTGCAGTGAGCTGAAATAGAGCCACTGCACTCCAGCTTGGACAAGAGTGAGACCCTGTAAAAAAAAAAAAAAAAAATGCCATTAAACTTGGGCCAAATGCTTTGAAAGAGTGAGTTTAGAGGAACTGGAGGAATGGGATAAAATGTCTATCAACAGCCATTCTTTGTGTAGCATCTACTATATAATAAAATGTTGTGTAACTCTGCCATGCAACATAAATAATGCTAGTGATTTGCATTTTCTTATTACTTGGCGTTCTCGAATGAATTCTACAGTCTTTTGCCAGTATTAAGGTCTATTTCTCACTTCCTTACATCCCCAGGGTCCCTAATATGATGGCAGAGGGGCAATAAACTGTCCCCTTGTTGTGCACACAGAGCTTACAATAGGTATGCACCCAATTGCTTTTCCATCTGTGCATTTTCTTTTTTAATTTAGTTACTATTTTTTTTTTTTTTTTTTTTTGAGATGGAGTCTCACTCTGTTGCCCAGGCTGGAATGCAATGGCACGATTTCGGCTCACTACAACCTCTGCCTCCCGGGTTCAAGTGATTCTTCCGCCCCAGCCTCCTGAGTAGCTGGGATTACAGGCACCCGCCATCATGCCTGGCTAATTTTTGTATTTTTGTAGAGACGGGCTTTCACCACGTTGGCCAGGCTGGTCTTGAACTCCTGTCCTCAGGTGATCCGCCTGCCTCGGCCTCCCAAAGTGCTGGGATTACAGGCGTGAGCCACCGTGCCCAGCCCATCTCCGCATTTTTAGTGTCACAAACCCAAAAGCTTTGTGGTCTCAGGCTGGACCACTGCCAAACACGGCCAGGATAATGTAAGTACACTTTGACCACATCCTTATTAACACCTTTTTGTCTTTCTCAGTCCCCACGACTTTGGGGTTTCTAGCAATTACACGGGATTCCATGTAGAGAGAATAAGGGAAAATTTCAAAATAAATCTTTTTTAAATTTTACCAGCCTAGAGGGACTATTATTAGTGTCACAGAATAACATGGTTGAGAAATTAACTAGACTTATTACTATTTACTGCTGTAGACTCAATACAAAAGACTAAGGAGGATTTCTTCCCCACAAGCAATTAAGCCTTAGAGTTCTGGAATATTGGGCTTGCCTAGTCCAGGGGAACTTGAAAGCCTAGAAACTTTGGGACTCAAATTAGAATTGTCAAAACGCCAGGCTCTTCGAGGGGAGGAGGTGGGAATGTTGTATGAGAGCAGAGTGGCCCAAGTCCCTGAAGAATTCACAGTGAGGGTGTAGAACAGGCTTGAGAGGCAGGACGGTGGGATAGAGATATCAAGTTGGTGCACAAGTAATTGTGGTTTTTGCCAATGGCAAAAACCTGATACAGTGCAGTGGTATCTGGGGCTTGGCAACTGAAGTGTGCTTACCAGTTGCCTGGAGACCTTGTTACAATGGAGATTTGGATTCAGGAGGTCAGGAGTGGAGCCAGAGACTGCACTTCTAAGAAGCTTCCAGGTTGTGTGAAGGCTGCTGGTCCCTGGACCTTGCTTTGAGTAACAAGAGTGCAGATCACGTCCTGTCTTCATAGATTAATACTTCTCTTGGAGGAAAAGGAGGGGAGAGGTGATAAGAAAGACTTTGAAAGACGAGCACAGGGAAGTCTAAACCCCAAACTCTTGTGGCACTGGGTGCAATGACAAACGTTCTGGGTGGGTAAGTTGTACACTGAGAAAACCAACACTATTACCCACAGAGCTGTTGATCTTCAAAGGGATCGTTCCATCCTGCACAAAGAGCATCTATTACAACAGACGATATAAACAATTAAAGACCTATAATCCCAGCACTTTGGGAGGCCAGGGCAGGTGGATCACCTGAGGTCAGGAGTTCAAGACCAGCCTGGCCAATATGGTGAAACCCTGTCTCTACTAAAAATACAAAAAAATAGCCAGGCGTAGTGGCGGATGCCTGTAATCCCAGCTACTCAGGAGGCTAAGGCAGGAGAATTGCTTGAACCTTGGAGGCAAAGGATGCAGTGAGTCGAGATCGTACCATTGCATCCCAACCTGGGGAACAAGAACGAAACTCCGTCTCAAAAAAAAAAAAGAATTGAAGACCAACTGGGCCCAGTGGCTCATGCCTGTGATCCCAGCACTTTGAGAGGCCAAGGCAGGAGGATTACCTGAGCCCAGAATTCAAAACCAGCCTGGGCAACATGGTGAGACCCCATCTCTACAAAAAATTTAAAAGGCCGGGCACGGTGGCTCACGCCTGTAATCCCAGCACTTTGGGAGGCTGAGGCGGGCAGATCATGAGGTCAAGAGATCGAGACCATCCTGGCTAACACAGTGAAACCCCGTCTCTACTAAAAATACAAAAAAAATTAGCTGGGCGTGATGGCAGGCACCTGTAGTCCCAGCTACTCAGGAGGCTGAGGCAGGAGAATGGCGTGAACCCGGGAGCTGGAGCTTGCAATGAGCCAACATCGCATCACTGCACTCCAGCCTGGGCCACAGAGCGAGATTCCGTCTCAAAAAAGATAAAAATAAAAAATATTTTAAAAATTAGCGGATATGGTGGCACGTGCCTGTAATCCCAGCTACTTGGGAGGCTGAGGCAAGAGGATCACCTGAGCCCAAGGAGGTTGAGGCTACAGGGAGCTGTGATCAGGCCACTGCACTCCAGCCTGAGTGACAGAGCGAGACCCTGAATCGAAATAAATAAATCAAAGACAGCTGGGCACAGTGGCTCACACGTGTCATCCCAGCACTTTAGGAGGTCAAGGCAAGAGGATCACTTGAGCCCAGGAGTTCAAGACCAGCCTTGACAACATAGTGAGACCCCATCTCTACAAAAAATTTAAAAATTAGCCAGGTGTGGTGGCACATGCCTGTAGTCTCAGCTACGTCAGAGGCTGAGGCAGGAGGATCACTTGAGCCCAGGAGGTTGAGGCTGCAGTGAGCTGTGATTGCACCATTGCATTCTATCCTGGGCAACAGAGTGAGATGCTATCACTAAAATTTAAAAATAATAATAATAATAAAAGAATTGAAGACCAAAAGCCTTTCTCCAAATTTTCTGGCCTATTTCCACAACCTCCTAGGCACCTTGAATGGCCCCAGGGAAGGGAAGAAACCCAACCCTTCATTCCCAACAGAATCAATTTCCAAAATACCTTAGCTTGAGAGGGCAACAGTGAAGGACATTAAGCCGGATATATTTAACTGAGAAAAACAATGAAATGTGAATTTTCTTGAGCCCCAGTATGTGGAGCAAATTCATATGAGTTAACCCTTCCTATCTGAAAATTAGAATCAGATTCAGGACACGGTAAATAACCATCTATTAGTTACTTAATCAACACACGTTAGAGGATGATGAACAAGAGAAAGTTTCTGACAAGAGAAAGTAGTTGGGTGAAGGAACGCCTCAGGTCTTTGAGTCCTGATCAGTCAGTCTAGGATTTTGCCGTGGCCATCGGCAAAATGTGTTCCCATTATACACACTCTTCAAACTGCCCTTTGACATGTTTTTCTCCTTCAAGTCCTCCCTGTTTATTTAAACATGATTTCACCTGTATAAACACATTCAGGAGAAAGACCCAGTTTGATTTTCTTCTGCCAGCATCTTCCAAAGATAGCCTTGAATCCCATTCTCATAAGAAGTCTTAAAAATAAACAAAAGCGGCCAGGCACGGTGGCTGTAATCCCAGCACTTTAGGAAGCCAAGGCAGGCAGATCACTCAAGGTCAGGAGTTCCAGACCAGCCTGGCCAACATGGTGAAACCCCATCTCTACTAAAAATACAAAAATTAGCCAGGTGTGGTGGTGGGCACCTGTAATTCCAACTACTCGGGAGGCTGAGGCAGGAGAATTGCTTGAACCTGGGAGGCAGAGGTTGCAGGGAGCCAAGATCACGCCACTGCACTCCAGCCTGGGTGACAGAGCAAGACTCTATCTCAAAAAAAAAACTAAATAAATAAAATAAACAAAGGCAGTAAGTGCTTTGTCCAAACTCAAGTTTCTTCCAAAGCTGAGAGTAGTGAAATCCCGGACTCCCTTTCTCTAATCCAATATTAAGAGCAAATGCCTTGTGTTGGTAACTTTGCTCATAATGTATGATCCTGCCATCTCCAGAACTTGATGTTTTATTAAACTGTTTCCAAATCGGATGGTGATTATATAAGAAAAGTTTGTACTTGTGCTCATTAATGTTACAATTCACACAGAGATATCACCTTTACTTGCCAGTAATGCCCCAGAAGGGCTAAACCACAGGCAGAAGGGGAAAGTAAAAAGAAATGACTACATCTTTGCCTGATCATCTGTCCTTGACAAACTGGAAGTCACAAAGTGATCCATATAGTGTTTGTGCCTGGCCAGCAGTTTTTAATTAGTTACCAATATTTAATATACAAAGATTTCATATAAAATCCAAATTTCACCCAGGCACCATGGCTCACACCTGTTGTCACAATGCTTTGAGAGGCCAAAGCAGGCAGATTACTTGGGCTCAGGGGTTCAACACCAGCCTGGGAAACATAGCGAGACCCCATCTCCACCAAAAAAAGTTTTTTAATTAGCAGGGTGTGATGGTGCATGCCTATAGTCCCAGCCACTCAGGAGGCTGACGGGGGAGGATTGCTTGAGCCCAGGAGTTCAAGGCTTCAGTGAGCTAGGATTCCATCACCCCACTCCAGCCTGGGCCACAGAGACCCTGTCTCTAGAATAATAAATAGGCTTGGTGAGGTGGCTCATGCCTGTAATCCCAGCACTTTGGGAGTCCGAGGCAGGAGGATTGCTCAAGCCCAGGAGTTCGAGACCAGCCTGGGCAGTAGAGCACAACCCTGTCTCAAAAATAAAATAAGATAAAACCCAAATTTCTGATTTTGCTTGAAAAATCCGAAGAACTGGCAACATTTGACTATAATCCCTCATGGCGGAATACTGGTGTGATAAACACCTGTGATACCTTCAGTCACCAGCTTTTGAACCCCTCTCCTTTATTCAAGGATGTCTCCAATTCACAAGTCTTGGTGGGAGGTAGATGTCATTTCCCACTGTTGGAGCAATATACCCGATACTTACCAGCATGCACCAGGCTTGGCCAATTAAGCGTGTCTCCCAGGCTTATAAATGGGGTGCTAATTTTAGGAAGAATCCAGGACAAGAAAGAACTGGTGAATTATTTCTGGCAGTGGATGGTGAAAGCAAAATCCAGTTTCTAGGAACAGTGAGGGCGGTAGGGGCAGTGGTATTCCATGGTTGGCAGCAGCAACAGTTTCTTAACTGGCTTGATTTGGTGGAGTAATTTTGATCATCGTTTCAGTTGCACAGCCTGTCTGCCCCATTTTCCAAGCTCAGTACTCCAGCCTCGTATAATAGTGATTATATGGCCGGGTGCAGTGGCTCATGCATGTAATTCCAGCACTTTGTGAGGCCAAGGTGGGCGGATCGTCTGAAGTCAGGAGTTGAAGACCAGCCTGGCCAATGTGACGAAACCCCGTCACTACTAAAAATACAAATAAATAAAAAATAAAAATAAAAATAAGAATTAGCTGGGCGTGGTGGCAGGCGTCTGTAGTCCCAGCTACCCAGGAAGCTGAGGAAGGAGAATTGCTTGAACCTGGGAGGCGGAGGTTGCAGTGAGCTGAGATTGCGCCACTGCACTCCAGCCTGGGTGACAGAGTGAGACTCCGTCTCAAAAAAAGTGCTTATACGAGCCATCCAATATTTCATTATTACATTCCCCTTCTGCTTAAATCTTATATTTAAAACTTCAGCCCTTGGCCGGGTGCGGTGGCTCATGCCTGTAATCCCAACACTTTGGGAGGCCGAGGCGGGTGGATCACGAGGTCAGGAGATCGAGACCATCCTGGCTAACACGGTGAAACCCTGTCTCTACTAAAAATACAAAAAAATTAGCCGGGCATGGTGGCGGACGCCTGTAGTCCCAGCTACTCGGGAGGCTGAGACAGGAGAATGGCATGAACCCAGGAGGTGGAGCTTGCAGTGAGCCGAGATCACGCCACTGCACTCTAGCCTGGGCGACAGAGCAAGACTCCGTCTCAAAAAACAAAAACAAAAACAAAAAAACTTCAACCCCCTTGAGGCACAGCATAGTTTCCACACAACCCTCTAGAGTCCTTTATAGATTAACTTCCAGGCTACTTAGAGACATGTGAGTTTGCCACTCCAGTCTTTCTCTCTTTGTCTTTACAGTGAAAGCATTTGGTACTTAGAGAGAAAGTAAAGACCACCTAGTGCAAGAATCAGCAAAGTAATGAGAAAATGCTTCCCAAAAGCCCCTCCCATCATTTCATCTTACATCAGAATTGGGCAGAACTGGGTCACATGCACATCTCTTAAGCCAATCACGAGCAAGAGGTCCAGGATGGCTGTGATTGGCTTTATTTAGCACAGTAGTTCGACTTTGGCTGAATATTATAATCACCTGAGAAGCCTCTTTAAAATGCCAGGCCAGGTGCGGTGGCTCGCGCCTGTAATCCCAGCACTTTGGGAGGCCGAGGCAGGTGGATCACCTGAGGTCAGGAGCGCGAGACCAGCCTGACCAACATGGAGAAACCCTGTCTCTACTAAAAATACACAATTAGCCGGGCGTGGTGGTGCATGCCTGTAATCCCAGCTACTCGGGAGGCTGAGGCAGGAGAATAGCTTGAATCTAGGAGGTGGAGGTTGCGGTGAGCCGAGATTGTGCCATTGCACTCCAGCCTGGGCAACAAGAGCAAAAACTCTGTCTCAAAAATAAAAAATAAAAATAAAATAAAATGCCAGTGGAGGCTGGACGAAGTGGCTCACTCTTGCAATCCCAGCACTTTGGGAAGCCGAGGCGGGCAGATCACCTGAGGTCAGGAGTTCAAGACCAGCCTGGCCAACATGGTGAAGCCCCATCTCTACTAAAAATACAAAAAAATTAGCCATGTGTGGTGGCCGGCGCCTAGAATCCCAGGTATTCGGGAGGCTGAGGCAGGAGAATCGCTTGAACCTGAGGGGCTTAGGTTGCAGTGAGCCGAGATCACTCCACTACACTCCAGCCTGGGTGACAGAGCAAGACTCCACCTCCAAAAAATAAATTAAAAATAAATAAATAAATAAATAAATAAATAAAATAAAATGTCAATAGAGGGTCCCACTTCCAGAGGCCAAGTTTAATTGGTCTTGCTGAACTTCTGATAATGGAATTTTTTTTTTAAAGATCTCCAGGTGCCTTTAGTGTCAGCCCGGGCTAAAAGTCACTGATCTAGTCCAGTCCCTACCCATTTTACAGATGTGAATACTGAGGTCCAAAGACAAGTTAAATAACTTGCTCAAAGGGCTATATCTTTAATTAACAGCAAAAACAGAAATAAGCAAAACCACACACGCAAAGACATTTAGTAGGAAAACTTGGCTAGGCACCGTGGCTCATGCTTTTAATCTCAGCACTTGGGGAGGCCAAAGCAGGAGGATCCCTTGAGGGCAGGCATTTGAGAGCAGTCCTGGCAATGCAGTGAGACTCCACCTCCACACGAAAAATTTTTTTAAATCATAATATTACTAGAACAGCTTTGTTTTTCCAGAATATACATGTGAGTACTGTTAAATGAAATTTATGGTATGAACCTGACATGTTTTCAGAAAATTAAAATTAAAAATTAAATAAAACTTATGAGAGGCATTGTTTGGACTAAATTCCTGCACTAGGCCTTGATAGACCAGACCAAACCAAAATGGAGTCACCTACGCTAACTGCTATGCAATCAAATGGAACTTTAAAATGGGCCAGTTTTCAACTGGGTACAGTGGCTTATGCCTGTAATCCCAGCACTTTGGGAGGCCAAGGCAGGTGGACCACTTAAGGCCAAGGCAGGTGAACCACAGGAGTTCAAGACCATTGTGGCCAACATGGTAAAACACCAACTCTACTAAAATACAAAAATTAGCTGGGTGAGGTGGCAGGCACCTGTAATCCCAACTGCTAAGGAGGCTGAGGCAGGAGAATCGCTTGAAGCCAGAAGGCAGAGGCTGCAGCGAACCGAGGTTGCACCACTGCACTCCAGCCTGGATGACAAAGTGAGACTCCATCTCAAAAGAAAGAAAGAAAGAAAGAAAAAGGCCAGCATTCAAAAAACCAGATTTACAGCAACCAATCCAAAAGGGCCCAGTCAAGTTGAACAAGCATAACAATGTCTCCTCTGCTTTAATCTCACAAGGAAAGTAGCTTTGAAATGATCAGTTCACTTTCTAGCCTGTGTTTCTGCCTTCTTTAGTTCTTCTGCATATAAAACCCATCCCTTGCTCAGCTCGCTGGAGCACCTTTCTGTTTTACAGATGGGATGCTGCCCAATTCATGAACTGAAAATAAAAGACGGCTGGGCACGGTGGCTCACGCCTGTAATCTCAGCACTTTGGGAGGCTGAGGTGGGCGGATCACCTGAGGTCAGGAGTTTGAGACCAGCCTGCCCAATATGGGGAAACCCTTTCTCTACTAAAAATGCAAAAAATTAGCCAGGCATGGTGGCAGGCGCCTGTAATCCCAGCTACTCAGGAGGCTGAGGCCAGAGAATCACTTGAACCTGGGAGACAGAAGTTGCAGTGAGCCAATATCGCCCAACTGCACTCCAGCCTGGGCGACAAGAGCAAAATTCCATCTCAAAAAAACAAAAACAAAAACAAAACAAAAACAGAAAATAACAGACAATGAGATCATTAAATTCAATTTGATAAAATTTTGTTTTTAGACAGCATCCATTGTGTTTCTTAGAAAGTGAAGTCCTGGGCCGGGCGAGGTGGGTAACACTTGTAATCCCAGCACTTTGGGAGGCCGAGGCTGGCGGATCACGAGGTCAGGAGATTGAGACCACGGTGAAACCCCGTCTCTACTAAAAATACAAAAAAATTAGCCGGGCGTAGTGGCGGGCGCCTGTAGTCCCAGCTACTCGGAGAGGCTGAGGCAGGAGAATGGTGTGAACCCGGGAGGCGGAGCTTGCAGTGAGCCGAGATTGCGCCACTGCACTCCAGCCTGGGCGACAGCGCAAGACACCGTCTCAAAAAAAAAAAAAAAAAAAGAAAGTGAAGTCCTGGGGCTGGGCGCAGTGGTTTATGCTTGTAATCCCAGCATGAACCACTTTGGGAGGCAAAGGTGGGTGGATTCTTTGAGCCCAGGTGTTCAAGACCAGCCTGGGAAACATGGCAAAACCCTGTCTCTATAAAAAATACAAAAACTAGCCGGGCATTGTGGCATGCGCCTGCAGTCCCAGCTACTAGGGCGGCTGAGGCGAGAGGACCACTTGAGCCCTAGAGGTGGAGGTTGCAGTGAGCCGTGATAGTGTCACTGTACTCCAGCCTGGGTCAGCCTGGGTGACAGAGTGAGATCCCTGTCTCAAATAAATAAATAAATAAATAGGAAATCAAATTCCTGGAGTGCTTGAGGACTGAGAAGCAGGGTAGTGTAGTGATACGACTCTCAAACCTGAGCGATTCAGAATCCCCTCAAGGGCTTGTCACAACACAGATGGCTCGGCCCCACCTGTGCAGTTTAAGATTTCTTGGGTTTGAGGTGGAGGGAAGAATAATTAGAACGTCTAACAAGTTCCCAGGGGCTGCTGTTGATGCTGTTGTTCCAGCATGGGCTATATAGAATCAGACTATATTAGCAAGATCCAGTTCTGCCCCTTACAAGTGAGAACGTAAACAAGGCACCTAACATATCTACAAAATGGGGCCAATGATAGTAACTTGGGCTTCTTGCAACAATTGAGTGATCATAATAAATGTAAAGTGCTTAGAACAGTGTCTCGGCCATAGTAACTGCCTAATGGATATGAGCCATTTTCATTCATTCATTCATCAAACAGTTATGAATTGAGTGCTTCCTTTGAGCCAGGTAATGTTTCAGGCACCAGAAGTACAGTGGTGAGTAAGTCAAAGGTTCTCCTCCAATGAGCTTACATTCCACTGGGAAGGCATACAATAGATGACTTTGCAAGGTATAATCTAATGTCAACACAGGAGAATTCTACATTTCAAGTTAATGGAACAGCAGATGCACACAGTTTTATGATAAGTTGTTCTGTTCTTGTTTGAATCTTCCAGCTCAAGGAGGTGGCAACATCGTGCCTCTAATGCAAAGGTCCTTAGAAGGATGGCTCTTACCATGAATGGCTTGTACCATGATGGTAAGGATGGCTCTAACCATCAATAAGGGCAGATTATGGCATAGTTCCACTAGCCAATCCTTTGGGTTTTGTTTCAGAGGACAAATTTGAAACCAGAACAGTTTGGGTGGAGAGTGTTAGGAGGGAAGGGAAGAGTAGGGTGGCACTGTATTGGATGCTGCAGATTTGTTCTTTCATTTAATCCTTACAACAATCTTTGAGTAAATATTATTGGATAAGGAGAGAAGCAACCTGCCCAAGGCTAAGTGGAAAAAGTGGCATCCCATCCCAAGGGTACCTAATGCTTGGCAAGGAGCAGAACCACTGAAGGGAGAACAAATCACGAACAAAGAGAGAAGGATCCAGAGTCCACGTGGCCATCTTCAGAAGTTTGCCCTTGCCTTGAACTTAAATTGCCTTTCTAATGAGAAGCAAAAACATTCCAACACACCATTTTCCTGGCATGAAGGAAAGCTTTGGTCTACATGTTCACTGCACTAATTCTAACAATTCTTTAGCCTTTATAATTCTTTTCATTCTCCTGGAACACTTGAGGATTCAGGGACTTGCTTAGGTTTCTCTCCATAGGCTGTGTAAAGATTTTTAGAGTTGAACTGATTCGAGGCAGTCTTCTGACAGCCAAAGCAATGCTTTCTTGATGACTTCTCCTTTAGTTTCAAAAGCCACTGTATTAGTCTATTTTCACACTGCTATAAAGAAATACCCAAGACTGGGTAATATATAAAGAAAAGAGATTTAATTGACTCACAGTTCTACATGGCTGGGGAGGCCTCAGGAAACGTGCAATCACCGTGGAAGGCGAAGGGGAAACAGGCACCTTCTTCACAAGGCGGCAGGAGAGAGAAGAAAGGGCAAAGTAGGAAGAGCTCTTTATCAAACCATCAGATCTTGTGAGAACTCACTCACTATCACAAGAACAGCATGGGGAAAACCGCTCCCATGATCCACTCACCTCTCTCCCTGGACACCTGGGGATTACAATTCAAGATGAGATTTGAGTGGAGAAACAGAGCCAAATCATATGAGCCACCCTTTAGGATTTTACCCCAGTGTGAAGCCTGCCTCTCAACAATTAGATCGTTGGTGAGGAGGGTATAGCACCATTTATTTCTTTAGTAATCTTTCATAATTTTGCTTAGTTATCTTATCAGTTGTTTTCTAAAATTGTATCAGCTGTTTTCCTTTATACACCCATCACTTGTATTTTATGCCTTTTAAAAAACAGGAGTGGGCTGGGTGTGGTGGCTCATGCCAATAATCCCAGCACTTTAGGAGCCCAAGACAGGCAGATAGATCACTTGAGCCCGGGAGTTAGAGACTGTAGTGAGCCATGATTGTGCCACTGCACTCCAGCCTGGGGGACAGAGTGAGGCGTTCTCTCAAAAACGAAACAAAACCAAACCCCAGGAGTGTTCAAAGACCCCAGAATTTGGCAATACATGACAAATATTTAATGTGTTTCTATAACTTTAATTCAGAGGCATCTATATCTCACCTCAGCATGTGTCAGCAAATTAATTGTAAACATGTGCTGATTTTTAGCCTTAGTATTTAAGAAAAACTTGTTAATCATTTATGATTCCCTTCCTGGAGATAAAAATGAATAAAACCAGTTTTATCTTAAAAGAAAGAAAAGTGTAAAAATGGCATGCTAATGAACTAAGCCCCCAGTGTTAAAGTTTCCTGGGAGCAAGCAGAGTAGGGGCACTGTCACATCACAAGCCCTAGCTGATCTCCTTCTTCGGGGTCGCCAGGCAGGGGCTAGGGTGAAGCCATAACTGCCATCACATACTTGCCACTGTCCCTCTGCTGTGTTCCTGAAGCAGGTGACAGTGATGTAATCCGATGCAAAGAGTACTGCTACCTCCTAATCAGAACACTGCTGACCTCAGGCCAGCCTCAAAAATCCTCCCAGGATTTTTGTCTTCCTCATCATGTTAAAAGAAAAAAAAAAGAAAAGACTTCAATATGGATGCTTTGCATGCTCATTGCTGGAAAATACAGACCAGGCCACGCGCAGTGGCTCACGCCTGTAATCCCAGCACTTTGGGAGGCTGAGGTGGGTGGATCACTTGAGGTCAGGAGTTCGAGACCAGCCTGTCCAACATGGCGAAATCCCGTCTCTACTAAAAATACAAAAATTAGCCAGGCATGGTGGCGCGCACCTGTAATCCCAGCTACTCTGGAGGTTGAGGCAGAGAATCGCTTAACCCGGGAGGCAGAAGTTGCAGTGAGCCGAGATAGCGCCACTGCACTCCAGCCTGGGTGACAGAGCAAGACTCCAAAAAAAAAAAAAGAAAAGAAAATACAGACCAACAAAAAATTAGAAAATAAAAGTGATCTAGAATTCTCCTCACCTCAGAAAAAAAACCTAAAATGTTGATATCGATTCTCCTCAGGACCCTGTCCTCTGTGTTCATGAACTAGACCCTTCCAGTGACACAGATTAACCCAACTGGAAGTTTCTGTTTGTTTTTCTCTGGAGTCGTTTTCTGGAGGTTGGTTCCCTAAATTTTGTTGGGCGAGAGGCACGGATTCCGGAGATAGGTTGCAGTTGTGTTATGTTTGGGATTGTTTTCATTTCCAAATATTCACCTCTCAGCTTTGGGGCCGAGAGGTATCGCGAGCTTTCTTTCGCAAGGGCATCTATATTCAAGACCCAGCCGTTTCACTCGGGGTTGTTTTTTTTCTTAGAATTTATTTATTTTTTTTTTTGAGCCCCGGCAGCTTTTGTTCCTTTGAACGTAAGTGTTTGAAGCTTGGCGATGGCAGGAATTGGCTTTGGCCGTGAGATCTTAATATGTAATGATGACTGGGGCTGCAGGGGGCTCTGGAAGCGCCTGGGTATCTGAGAGCTCAGAGCAGGCTGGAAGGGCGGAGCTTGGAGGGAGGCTGGCGGCCTGCGCCTCCTGGTAACCTAGCAACCGGCGCCCTAGCAACGCGAGGGGGCGGGACCCAGGAAGGAAGTCGGAAACTGGTGGCCGCGTCTCGCGAGAGTTGCTTTTGCGCGCGAACTGTAAGTGCCAGGGTCTCAGGGTCAGGTCGTGGCTGGTCACTGTGCAGGCGCTTGGGTGACGCGACGATCTCAGCGGATCTGGTCACCTTCGTCTCCCCGCCATGGAGACCTCAGCGCTCAAGCAGCAGGAGCAGCCCGCGGCGACCAAGATCAGAAACCTGCCTTGGTAGGAGGAGGCCGAGCGGCGGCGGTGGGCAGAGGGGGCCGGGCGGCCGCGCGGGGACGAGGTGGCTGGGGTGGCAGGTGACCGGACCCCAACCCGACCTCTTCCCGTCGTCCCCGGGCCTGCAGCCGGGACCGAGCTGCAGAGGTTTCCCCCGACATCGCCCAGCTCCCCAGACTCGTCCGTTCTGTTTAGGACTTTTGCCAGTTCTCACCGTTTCACCCCCAGCTCCATTTGCCGAAGAAGAAGGAGGCTTTCGCACCTGGTGACAGCACAGGGGTTCGATCCCGCGTCTCCTGACACCTGCAATGGCCTCCATGCCAAAATGCCCTCTTCCCACTCTTCAAAACCTGCGATGTGACTATTGGTCACATTTTAAACTAGTAATAACGCTCCCTGGTCAACTTGTATTGAATGGCATATTATTAGATTAGCAGACGCCCTGTTACGTGTTTGATCCTTACAAAGACCTTAGGACGCAGGCACCGCTTCAAATTTTACACAAGAGGAAACTGCATTTTAGAAAGGTTAAATGACTTCCCTGTGGTCCAAAGCTAGAAAATTGGCTTGGAGGTGAATCCAGGAAGTCCGAATTCAGAGCTTGTACTCTTAACCATCCTACTTCAACAGCTGTGTTCTAGCAATGCTTCCAAGACTTTGAAGCAATTTGGCATGGCTTCGAAAAGCTCCAAGTTGTCATTGTCTAGTAACTAGTTGAATTTGTCTTTACTATGGTTTAAAAAACCCAGAAGATTGACAGTTGTAAACTATTTTATGTATTTACGTATTTATTTTTTTAGAGACAGGGTCTTGCTCTGTCGCCCAGGCTGGAGCGCAGTGGTGTGATCACAGCTCAGTGTAATCTCAAACATTGGGGTTCAAGCCATTCTCCTGCCTCAGCCTCCAAAGAACTGGGACTTTTAGAGGCAAGCTACCAAGCCCATCCTGTAACCATTTTAAAATGTACAATTCAGTGGCATTAGGTACATTCAGAATGCAGTGTACTGTTGTGGAGTCTTCCCGCTATCTAGTTCTAAAATTTCATCACCCCAAATGGAAATCCTGTACCCATTGACAGTTACTCCCCATTCTCCCCTTCCTCTAGCCCCTGGCAACCACTAATCTGCTTTCTGTCTCTATGGATTTGCCTATTCTGGACATTTCATGTAAGTGGAATCCTACACTATGTGGCCTTTTGTGTCTGGTTACTTTCACTCAGCATCATGTTTTCAAGGTTCATGCGTGTTGCTGCTTGTATCAGTAGTTCATTTCTTGTTATGGCTGAATCATATTCCATTGTATGGACAGAAGAGAAATAGTTGAAGGCTATTTGGGTAGGAGTTCAGTTTCAAATGCACTTTGAAATAGTACCCATCAGGTTGAGATTATAGGCAAACAGCTGGAAAGATGAAATTAGAACAGAGTTTTCAACCTCAGCACTATTGACATTTTGGGCCAGATACTCTGGGTGGGTTTAGGGGAGCTGTCCTGTGCACTGTAACATGTTTAACAGCATTCCTAGAGACTACACACTAAGTGCTATAGGACCCTCTGCCCACCCGTGACAACTAAATATGTTTCCAGATATCACTAGATGTTCCTAGGAGGATAAAATCACCCGTGGTTGAGAACCACTGGTCTGTGTTCAAACTTAAAGTGCTTTTTTATTCTTCCTTTTTAAATTAGGATATGAAAGGATTCTTTTTTTTTTTTTTTTTTTTTTTTTTTGGAGACAGGGTCTCACTCTGTCTCCCAGGCTGGAGTGCTGGAGTGCAGTGGTGCAATCTCGGTTCACTGCAATCTCCGCCTCCCGGGTTCAAGCAATTCTCCCACCCCAGCCTTTGGGGTAGCTGGGGCTACAGGGGAATGCCACCATGCCCAGCTAATTTTTGTATTTTTTGGTATTTTTTATTGAATGTCATATTATCGGGTTAGCAGATGCCCTGTTAGTTGTTCTATCCTTACAAAGACCCTAGGAGATACACATAGAGACAGGGTTTTGCCATGTTGGCCAGGCTGGTTGGTCTTGAACTCCTGACCCCAAATGATCCACCCACCTCGGCCTCCCAAAGTGCTGGGATTACAGGCATGAGCCACTGTGCCTGACCTGCAAGGATTCTTTTGCACATAAAATATTCTTGCATTTCTATATGTCATAATACATACTAAATTGTATTTCAGGGTTGAAAAATACCGGCCACAGACCCTGAATGATCTCATTTCTCATCAGGACATTCTGAGTACCAGTAAGTATCCATGTGTCAGTTGCTCTTGTCCTGGTTGAGGGACTCGTATAAATTTCTTCGTGATGTTGTCTCTCCTAAGTAATAACTCCAAAGAATCTGATTGAGCTTTGTAGAATGTGGCTTTAAGATCATTCATTCATTTTCTTCAGGTCGCTACAGTCTAGTGGGTAGGTCACAAACATGAGCATAAAATTGCAACACAGTGGAGTAAAAATAGCATTACAGAGAATCATTTAAGTTCACAGATGTTGCCAGCATCCAGAAAGGTGCCTGTAACACAGTAGGCACTCAGTAAATACTTGTTGACTGGCTGCACTTTTGAGTGAATTCCAATTGCCCCAGGAAAGCAGAGATGAGGCCCCTGCATCAACTTACATCTGCCTCTGATTTGGACATTGAATTGAGTTGAAGAGATTTCAGCCCAACTCAGGGGCCCAGGGTGAATGAGGCAGCTCCCAAAGACTGATGGTGCCCTTCTTCCTTCCTGATCCTCAGTTCAGAAGTTTATCAGTGAAGACCGACTGCCACACTTGCTTCTCTACGGTCCCCCAGGGACAGGCAAGACATCTACCATCCTAGCCTGTGCGAAACAGCTATATAAAGACAAAGAATTTGGTTCCATGGTCTTGGAGGTAAATAAGATTGTTCTTACTCTACAAATAACTTAGGACTCCAGTCTCTTAATTTCAGTTCTGCTGGTTTTATTTTACTTTAAAAGTAAGTTGCCCCATAGACAGTTAGGAAAGAAGTAAATTTGAAATAAGATATTTTAATTCCCTTTTTCCTATAATGGTCATTTTGGTCTGGATTAGTGTTGGTCAGCTAGAGGGCAGTTACAGGGTTAGGCACCTTTTTCTCTGCTGTTGCCAACTTCTCCCTAAACCTTACTTTATGGTGACTTGGTGCTGCCTGTCTGCCATGGCCCCTCTAGATCAATTCTCCACGTTTCTCCACCCTATTCCTGCCTGGAAGGCTGAGCTCTACTGACTATAAGCTCACTTACCCTCTGGCTCCTGGTTGGGTTTGGCCAATAGGGGCCTTGGCAGGGGTAGGGGAAGGAAGTGAGTGATGCCTGGACCTTCCCTGGCGGCTGACACAGGCTGGCAGCATGGCCCACCTGTAGGGTACATCTCACAGGTGGTACTTTTCCTGCAGCCCTCTCCAGGTGCCTACAGCCACTCCCTTCACTAACCCCTTCAGGCTCAAGGGTGACAGGTATTGCATAGCCCCATGGTTTTCCTATATCACACCTTTAAAAAGATCTTGTTTAATTCTCTTCAAATTGCTGCATTTGAGTATGCCATCTGTATATTGCTGGGACCTTGACTAATATACTTAGATTCAAAAATCTGAGTATTGTCTATTGCAAGAAAAGTTTAACTTACTTTTTAGACGCCGGTCTCAGAACTTTGCTGCTACTAATGTCCTTATTTCCGTTTATTAAGAACTTGGTAACTTAGGATTGTGGTAGCTGAAATTTGTATCATTCTGCTCATACCAGAGGTGCTGTTCAGTGTAACCATACCAATTAATTATTTCTCCAGTTTATGTCAGTCATTGTCCTCAAAGGGTGGGGGTAATATAGCCATCTTTATTGATTTAGTGAGTTTTGTGTAAAACTGATTATTTTATGATGATCTCTTAGCCATCATTAGACACAGAGATCTAGCCTGCTAAGCTGGACTGATGAGGAAATACACTAACACCAAGAAGTCACAGATAGCACAGCAGCATGGTTTTTGTTTTGGCTTCTGTCTTCCACATTTAGCTGAATGCTTCAGATGACCGAGGAATAGACATCGTTCGAGGACCGATCCTGAGCTTTGCTAGCACAAGGACAATATTTAAGTAAGAATTATTTGTGTAATTTCACGCCCTTGATTTTGATTAGTAAGATGATATGGCTTAATTTTTTAATCCTCTCCTTAGCCAGTTTATATGGGTTGAAAAAAAAGTGACTTTGTCCAAAGCAACCATGGAAAAGAGATAAAGGAGAGCGATGGTAGTAAGAAGCGTTATAATGCAACTGTTAAAATAAAATGTTATCTACACTTGTATTAGCAAGTTTTTTTTTTTTCTTTTTTTTTTTGGAGACGGGGTCGCCCTCTATCGTACAGGCTGGAGTGCAGTAGCATGATCTCGGCTCACTGCAACCTCCACCTCCTGGGTTCAAGCGATCCTCCAGCCTCAGCCTCCTAAGTAGCTGGGACTACAATCATGAGCCATCACGCCCAACTAAATAAATAAATAAATAATTTTTGTATTTTTTAGTAGATGAGGTTTTGCCATGTTGCCTAGGCTGGTCTCGAACTCCTGAGCTCAAGCGATCTGCCCACTGCAGCCTCCCAAAGTGCTGGGATTACAGATGTAAGCCCAGCCTGTATTACCAAGTTCTTTAGGGGAGCATTAACTTCATTTTTAGTTCCTGAGAACTGGTTAGATTACCCTAAGACTGGATAAGCTAGTTTGAATTTAAAAATAGAGATCAGGAAGGACAACTAGGATGGTGGCTAAAAAAAAAAAAAAAGAAAAAGAAAAAGGGTGAGGGCTGGGCGCAGTGGCTCACACCTGTAATCCTAGCACTTTGGGAGGCCTAGGCAGGTGGATCACCTGAGGTCAAGAGTTCAAGACCAGAGTGGCCAACATAGTGAAACCTCGTCTCTACTAAAAATACAAAACTTATCTCGGCATGGTGGTGGGTGCCTGTAATCCCAGCCACTCGGGAGGCTGAGGCAGGAGAATCGCTTGAACCCGGGAGGCAGAGGTTGCAGTGAGCCAAGATCGCGGCACTGCACTCCAGCCTGGGCAACAGAGCAAAAACTTCATCTTAAAAAAAGCAAAAGGGTGAGAGACTGAGGCGTGAGTGAGGGAGATGGGAAAAGCAGTAGCATGGTAGGCTGCTATGTGGAGGAAAGTGAAGATGCCAGAGCACACAGCGCACAGAAGTAGAGAAGTCTCCTCCATTCCCACCAAGGGTTGAAGGAGTGATGGGGCATTTCCTCCCTGAGTGACCAAAGATGTCTGCCTTGGCCAAAGTTCTAGAAGAAATTGTCTTTCTGAGACAGGGCCCAGTGGCACAATGGGAAGATGTAGGTTTGAGCCCAGATGCTGAGGTGAGATTGAAAAAATCTTTAGACAGCACCATTTGTTTTTCTAGGAAAGGCTTTAAGCTGGTGATCTTGGATGAAGCAGATGCCATGACTCAGGACGCCCAGAATGCCTTGAGAAGAGGTAAGCAGAGGCGCTGTGGAGTGTTTGGGCGGGCGCGCACACTGGAAGGAGAATTAGGAACTTTGTGTTTGTTGCTGTTGTTATTGTTTTTTTTGGTGGGGGGGAGTTGTTTTTTTGTTTTTTTGGTTTTTTTTGAGTCAGAGTCTTGCTCTGTCGCCCAGGCTGGAGTGCAGTGGTGCGATCTTGGCTCACTACAGCCTCTGCCTCCTGGGTCCAAGCGATTCTCTGACCTCAGCCTCTCGAGTAGCTGGGATTACAGGCATGCACCACCACACCCGGCTGATTTTTATATTTTTAGTAGAGATGGGGTTTCACCATGTTGGCCAGGCTGGTCTCGACCTCCTGACCTTGGGTGATCTGCCCACCTCGGCTTCCCAAAGTGCTGGGATTACAGGAGAATTAGGACGTGAGATATGGCTTGGCTTGTTTTCAGTTTTCATCTTCTGGCCCAGAGAAATCTCTATGCCTTTCTCTGTGTCTCCCATCTAATGATACAGGCTAGATACCTCTGTAGTGGGAACTTCCCCTTCAGCAGCCTAAGGGCTAAGCCCTGCGGGGACTTTTAAGTCTGGCCAGTCACTGGTGTTCAACCTCCTTTGACACTAGGTTCAACTTCAGAGTTGGGAATTCATATCTTTCCATGGGATGGGGTGTGGAAAATCTTTCATCCTTAAACTATCAGATAGTCCTTTCTGCTAATAGTACCCTTTCCTTTCTACTAATGGTACCCTTTGAACCACAATAGCTAGGAAAAGCGTATCTGAAGTTGAGGTGCTCAGAGAGCTGATATTACTTCACTGCTTGCCAAGTGAATGATTTGGCAGGGGGAGGGAGAGCACCCTGCGATTTGTCTGTCTTCAGGGGCCTAGTGCAGTTCTTTTCTCTTAAAGGACACTTGTCATCTCTTATTAAGATTCCAAGTGAATCAGCTTTGAGAGAAGAACGATCTTTAGGAGTTTGTGGGAAGGGAGTAGATGGCAGCACATGTTTAAGAGAAGGACGGGGGAAGGGGGAGGAGGAGGAGGGGAAAGAGGAAGGGGTGAGGAGGAGAAGGGGGAGGAGAAGGCAGAGGAGGAGGTTAGGGGGAGGTGGAGGAGGAGAGGAGGCGGAGGAGGAGGAGGAAGAGGAGGAGGAGGAGGACAGTGAGAGTATCTTCTGGTCCTAGAAACTTGGCAGCCTTTCTTCGGCATCTTGTTCTGCCGAGTGACTGTCATTCTGGGCAGATCCCCATGTGAGAACACTGGGTACCTACAGAATGGAACTGGTGTCATAAGCAACTCTTTGTTCTGGTTATTGCTCCCTTGAGTGCTCTAAGGCCTCCAGACAGTCTCCATGGAAAAGTCTGCAAAAAGACACCCCCCTCCCTGCCCATAGAAGGTGAAGAATCATCAACCTGCCAAATATAATTTTATGTAAAAGGACAAGAAGAGGTCTCATAATCTTAATGGGATTACATGGCAAAAGTGCCAGAATCATGGCAAATGGTAAAAAGGAAGCATTTTGTAAAATCCCACAGAGGCATGTTTACCAGTTTGTGAAAGAGGAGTGGCTAGGTAGGGCGCAGTGGCTCACACCTGTAATCCCAGTACTTTGGGAGGCTGAGGCAGGCAGATCACTTGAGGTCAGGAGTTCGAGAACAGCCTGGCTAACATGATGAAACCCCGTCTCTACTAAAAATACAAAAATTGGCCTGGCACAGTGGCTCATGCCTGTAATCCCAGCACTTTGGGAGGCCAAGGCAGGCGAATCATGAGGTCAGTAGATCGAGACTATCCTGGCTAACATGGTGAAACCCCATCTCTACTAAAAATATAAAAAATTAGCCGGGCGTGGTGGCACGTGTCTGTAGTCCCACCTACTCGGGAGGCTGAGGCAGGAGAATCGCTTTTACCCGGGAGGCAGAGGTTGCAGTGAGTCAAGATCGTGCCATGCACTCCAGCCTGGGCGACAGAGCGAGACTCTGTTTCAAAAAAAAAAGAGGAGTGGCTAATCTCTGATCTGAACAGGCCAGCACTGCCCTGTCTTGTCGTAGGCTGCATCCTCACTTGTTTACATTCTTTCCTTTTTGAGACAGAGTCTCACTCTGTTGCCCACGCTGGAGTGCAGTGGAATGGTTTTGGGTCACTGCAGCCTCCACCTCCCGGATTCAAGCAATTCTCCTGCCTCAGCCTCCCAAGTAGCTGGGATTACAGGCATGTGCCACCACACCTGGCTAAATTTTGTATTTTCAGTAGAGGTTTTGCCATGTTGGCCAGGCTGGTCTCGAACTCCTGACCTCAAGTGATCCTCCCGCCTCAGCCTCCCAAAGTGCTGGGATTACAGACGTGAGCCACTGTGCCCGGCCAACATCCTCACTTGTTTACAGTCTTGAATCTTTTCCTATACCCTTGTGACCACAGAAAAATTCAAGT
Organism: Hylobates moloch; assembly: GCF_009828535.3. NCBI lineage: Eukaryota > Metazoa > Chordata > Mammalia > Primates > Hylobatidae > Hylobates > Hylobates moloch. The sequence goes on along the minus strand of NW_026652287.1, from coordinate 14,846,867 downwards.
TTTCTGGGCTCTCTGAAAAATCAGAATGGACTTTGACATGAGGTGGTTTTATTTTCTCTTACCAGTAATTGAGAAATTCACAGAAAATACCAGATTCTGCCTCATCTGTAACTATCTGTCAAAGATCATCCCTGCCTTGCAGTCCCGCTGCACAAGGTTTCGGTTCGGTCCCCTGACTCCTGAACTCATGGTTCCCCGCCTGGAACATGTCGTGGAAGAAGAGAAGTGAGTATTTTGCGGGCCTTTGGGGATGGAGTGTAGTAGAAACAGGCTTGTGGGATGACTGGCTGGTTCGTATGTAGAGGAGAGGATGTTGGAAAACGATTTTGCAGAGTGCCTAGCACAGGGGAGGCACCGGGGACCGTTCACTCCTATCATTTTCTCTGCTGTGTCAAGGCCATTCCTCATAAAAGTCATTTGGTACTTCATTTTTCTTGATTCCATCCTCCTCCCCTGGAAGCTGTCCCAATTTCCTCCTACTCTTCTTTGTCATTGGAAACTGCAGGCTGCTGAGTCCCTTCTGCAAAGATGCTTCCAGCTTTTTAGACTAGAAGGGAAGGTTCTAAGACATCACATTCTGTGTAATCAGATGCCAAGCAAGTAGCCGACCTGAGCAGCTGCTTGTTGTAAAGGAGGAGTTTCGGCTGTGTGATCATGGCTTGTGCCAGGCCTCTGTCCTCCCCAGAGAGCAGAATTCAAGGCGACTGGCTCCATGGGAGAATGCTTGTTCCTAAATACAGGCTGTTCTCGATTTTGGTTGGCTGTGACTTCTAATGTGAAGCCCAGGTCCCTAAAAACCAGAGTGAATTCTAGATCATATAGATCAGGAGATTATTAACTCTGTTCCTCTCTTTCCTTCATTCCTTTAAAGCCTTAATCATTCCAGGCCATCTTGTTCCTTTGGTGAATGCTGGTGCTCTCAGGGGGCCTCATAAATCCCTTTTGCTTATTTCTTTCAGAGTTGATATAAGTGAAGATGGAATGAAAGCACTAGTCACTCTTTCCAGCGGAGACATGCGCAGGGCTCTGAACATTTTGCAGGTATGGTCTCAGCAAATCCTTTTTTTTTTTTTTTTTGAGACAGAGTCTTGCTCTGTCACACAGGCTAGAGTGCAGCAGCGCAATCTCAGCTCACTGCAACCTCCGCCTCCTGGGTTCGAGCGAATCTCCTGCCTCCTGAGCAGCTGGGATTACAGGTGCCCACTACCACGCCCTACTAATTTTTGTATTTTTAGTAGAGATGGGGTTTTGCCATGTTGGCTAGGCTGGTCTCGAACTCCTGACCTTAAGTGATCCATCTGCCTCGGCTTCCTGAAGTGCTGGGATTACAGGCATGAGCCACCATGCCCGGCCTGGTCCCAGCAAATCCTGAGTCATTGTTTTGTAATAGTTTTTTAAGAAAGACCTAAGCAAAGGCATGATCAATCTGAAAATTTAGAAATCTACAGCTGGTAAGACCTTGATCTCATAACCTGCAGGATTCCCCCTCCTCACTTTGTATTTTGATTAATTGAAAAAATCACTTGTTGCAGGCCAGGTATGGTGGCTCACACCTGTAATCCCAGCACTTAGGGATGCCGAGGGAGGTGGATTGCCTGAGCCCAGGAGCTGGAGACCAGCCTGGGCAACATAGTGAGACTCTGTCTCCACTAAAGAAACATGAGCCAGGTGTGGTGGTGCACGCCTGTAGTCCCATCTACTCAGGAGGCTGAGGCAGGAGGGTGACTCGAGCCTAGGAGGTCGAGGCTACAGTGAGCCATGATCATGCCAGTGCACTTCAGCCTGGGCAACAGAGCAAGACCCTGTCTCGAAAAACAAAGAGAAAGCAAAAGAAAATGTTTTAAAAACAAAAAGAATCATTTGTTGCAAAGAAGGCAAAGGGAGGGAAGGATTTGGCACTGCAATAGCCAACAGGCTGTGGCATCCTCTGATGAGATGACTCTCCCGGTGTTGAATATGTGGGTTCCCATTGCCTTGTGCCCATGGATCTTTGCTGCCCACCTGCATTGCTGCCTTGGCAATTTCTTCTTGGCTCCCTGCAGCTTGGTGGCGGCTGTGACAGCCACTGTGATCTCCCCTTTCCCCCTCTGTCTGCACAGAGCACCAATATGGCCTTTGGGAAGGTGACAGAGGAGACTGTCTACACCTGCACCGGGCACCCGCTCAAGTCAGACATTGCCAACATCCTGGACTGGATGTTGAATCAAGATTTCACCACAGCCTACAGAAGTATCCTTTCTCATGACCTTCTGGCCACCGAGACCTGAAGGTGGCCCCAGGAGTTCAGGTTGCAGCCAGCACCCACACCTTGCTGGCAAAGGATGACTGGCTGCAGGCAACTCTGGTCAGCTTGTTGTGGGGGTGAGATGTCTGTAGGTGGAGTGGGTACTTGTCTTTAGCACTCCAGAGTTGTTCTTGGAGGACTCTGACCTTCATTCAAGTCAGGGTAAGGCTTGAAGCAGCTTCACTCACAGATGGGAGAAAAGCTTAGGCCTTGGCATTGAAGATGCAGGAATTTTCAAGTGGTCAGTGATAGTGATAAGCTCTTGTGCTATAAAATTAAAGGCTAGGAATGGTGATACGAAGCCTTTTTGAAAATGCATTTGGGGCTGGGTGTGGTGGCTCATGCCTGTACTCCCAGTACTTTTGGAGGCTGAGTCGGGTAGATCACTTGAGGTCAGGAGTTCAAAACCAGCCTGGCCAACATGGCGAAACCCCATCCCTCCTAAAAATACAAAAATTAGCCGGGCGTGGTGGGGGTGCCTGTAGTTCCAGCTACTCGGGAGGCTGAGGCATGAGAACTGCTTGAACCCGGGAGGCAGAGGTTGCAGTGAGCCGAGGTCATGCCACTGTACTCCAGCCTCAGTGACAGAGGGAGACTCCATCTTAAAAAAAAAAAAAGAAAGAAAAAGAAAATGCAGTTGGCTTTACTCTCTACTAGAAGGAGGTACAACTCTATCTTTCAGAAAGCCCTTACTGAAGATGAAACAAAGAAAAATAAAGAATTGGAGTCCAACACATACAGCTTCAAGTTGAAAGAGAAACAGTTGTGTTGGGATTAAAAGCCCTACTTTAAGAAGTCTCTTGCCCGGGTTTGGATTCAAAATTCTCTGCAGTATGTTTGTTCTGGAACTTGTTCCCTTTGCCTTAACTGCTCCTCTAGATATTACAGAGTTGAAAACTCTGAAGGGGTTGGCACTGCATGATATCCTGACAGAGATACACTTGTTTGTGCATAGAGGTAACTTACATTATCCCCCAGCTGAGAAGCTGTGGAGAAGGTAGCCTGCTTTGGGATTAAGGATGGTTAGGACAGGAGGCTTCATTCTTGAAGTAAAGAAACTAATGAAGTGTAAATCAGACCCTTCTTGTTAGCAGTTCTGTCTTGCCACTGTTTAAAATTTTGTTCCAGAGCTGGGTACGGTGGCTCAAGCCTGTAATCCTAGCACTTTGGGAGGCCGAAGCAGGCAGATCACCTGAGGTCAGGAGTTCAAGACCAGCCTGGGCAACATGGTGAAACCCCATCTCTACTAAAAATACAAAAAATTAGCCCACCGTGGTGGCGCATGCCTGTAATCCCAGCTACTTGGGAGGCTGAGGTGGGAGAATAACTTGAACCTGGGAGGTGGAGGTTGCAGTGAGCCAACATTTGCCACTGCACTCCAGCCTGGGCGACAGAGCTAGAGTTCATCTCAAAAAAAAAAAAAAAAGACAAAACTTTGTTCCATAAACCCTCTTTTAATATCCAGAACTGCTGGGGAAAGTGAAAACTCCTGGAGGCTAACTTTATTTCCTCTAGGGGTTTATATTTTATAGCAGTAAGTAGTATATATTAATTCACATTTCTAAAAAAAAAAAAAAAAAAAAAACATGTCTCTATCTATCTATCTAGATATATATTCCCAGAAAAGAAAGAGAACATATGTAAACCATGTAAACCAAAGCAGGCTTAAGGAAAACATCTTAAGTTCCACACTTGCCTGTACCTTCTACACACAGAATTGGTTCTCAACCTTGGCAGCAGATAGGGGCGCTCCAGACAAATTAAGTCAGCTTCTCGGAGGGCAACCAGGCATCCATATTCTCTGAGCTCTCCAGGTGACTTGTGTAGGCTTTCGGAGAAGCTCTTCCCTCCACAGTGGCCAACTGCAGATGGAGACTTAACTGGGTCAATGAATGTTGGTTCTGCCCAGGCCTTCACAGGCCTCTTCCTGGCCGGCCCATGCCATGCCTTCTGCCCAAGGTATGGTTGGCTCAGGCCCAGCTCTGCGCCTTGATTGTGGAAGCTGAGTATAAACCAACTTTAAAAAATCAGTTGTTTGTGCTTGGTTTTTAAATGGGGACAGGATCAGTACGGTGGCTGACGCCTGTAATCCCAACACTTTGGGAGGTCGAAATGGGTGGATCACTTGAGCCCAGGAGTTTAAGACCAGCCTGGGCAACATGGTGAAACCCCATCTCTACAAAAAATACAAAACAGCCAGGCAAGGTGGCGCACATCTGTAGCCCCAGTTACTCAAGAGGCTGAGGTGAGGATCCCTCAAGCCCAAGAGGTCAAGGCTGCAGTGAGTCATGATCACGCCATGCCATGGCACTCCAGCCTGGGCAAGAGAGCGAGACCCTGTCTCAAAATAAAGTAGAATATAAAATAAAAACAGCAAGTGGGAACTCAGCATTGAAGTTAACTTGTAGAGCTACCCAGCTGCTAAGAGCAGGGTGATCTTTGGTTCTCTTAGGATCACTTTGGTATCTGCTCATTTTCCTTTTTGACTACCCTATAAAGCACAAAATCGAGTGGGTAGAAAGTATGAAACCAGCACTGTTTCTACTTTCTTAGCGGTCTGGTATCTAGTGAGCAGGCTGAGGCCTCACGACTAGTTCAGTGTTAAGGATTTGATGTTGAAACTCATTTGTCCTCTGTGGGTTTTTTGACAGCAGAGAGTGACCTAACTCGTTTGATTTTGTTTTTCCCTCAGTTGACTTTCCATCTTCAGTTCGAATACATTTATTGACCAAAATGGCAGACATTGAGTGAGTACTTCTTGTCCCAGTTTTAATTCTTTTCCTCCTTTTTTCCCCTGTTGTGAGTTATTTGTTTCAACCTTCTTGGTTTCAGTTTTTTTTCCTAAATCGTTCACATACGGTACAATCTAGTCTGGTGATATTAAATGGAATGTGGGGAAGGGTGTGAGCTGCTTAAAGAACATGGGGGTAAATTCACAGGTCAAGTACAGATCAGTTACATATCTGAGATGAAGGCCTCTCCTTGGACCTTACAGGCTCGGCCCACATTGATTCTGAAAATGCTCTTATTTGGGAGGCCTTCAACCACCCAGCTGTTATTAAGGCATTTTGGCATACTAAAGCATATTGGGGGGAAAAGTAAACACAAACTCAATTTTCTGCTTTGCCTGGTTCCGTAAACACTGTTATTAGCCCCCAGTGAAGCTGGCAGCTATCATTTAAGTAGACAGAGCATTGGGTTCAACATAGATGTCAGCATAGGCCAACTCTAATTTGTGGCATTGGCTTTCACAGGCACACATTAGGTCACCTCTCCTCATTGTATTGTGAATATGACGATTTTGCTCTCAATGGCTGGGCATTTAAAAGGTGGCGAGATGAACTCCAGTGTCCTGCTTTACTGACTAGACCACAGACCCACCAATATATCAGCCAAACTTGCCAGTGAAATGGCTTAATTAAGAGGAAGGAAATCTCTGTTTTGTTTCCCTCTTAACATATTTTGCCAACGAAATAATCCTTCATTACATAAATTTTGTATATCTGTATTGTTAGGACAAAGTTAAGTTCAGAACACCACTGTTGATACCTAATAATTTCTTTTTTTTCTTTTTTTGAGACAGAGTCTCACTCTGTCGCCCAGGCTGGAGTACAGTGACGCAATCTCGGCTCACTGCAACCTCTGCCTCCCAGGTTCAAGTGATTCACCTGCCTCAGCCTCCTGAGGAGCTGGGATTATAGGCATGCACTACCATGCCCAGCTAATTTTTGTTTTTTGTTTGTTTGTTTGTTTTGTAGAGACAGGGGTTTCACCATGTTGGCCAGGCTGGCCTCAAGCGATTGGCCTGCCTCCAAAAGTGCTGGGATTACAGGTGTGAACCACCGTGCCCGGCCTGATACCTAATAATTTTTAAAATTGAATCTGTCCTTACAAGTTTGAAACATTACATTTATAAATCAATGTGTAGGGCAGAGAAGAAAATGTTAGGGGGGACACATACAAGATTGCCATCCAGGGTAAATTTGTTTTATCAATTCCCATCCCCACTCCTTCAACAGATTTTCAGCCCTAGATCTCTTATTCCCTTAAGAAAAGGCAGCTGTTTGGTGTCTTTTTTCTTACCCTGTGTTTGGTTTCTCTTAGGTACAGGCTTTCTGTTGGCACCAACGAGAAGATCCAGCTGAGCTCCCTCATTGCTGCATTTCAAGTCACCAGAGACCTGATTGTTGCAGAGGCGTAGATGCTCCGAGGGCCGTTCACAATTCTCAGGGCTCAGCAGTGACGGGAGAACAGAGGACAGTTCCAGGATAAACTGCTGCCTGGGGCTGTGGGATGAACCAGTCACCCCAAATCTTGGAAAAACTCCCTTCCAGGAGAGGATGGGCAGGCATTTAAAAAGTACCATTTTTGTGGTTGTTTGGAGCAGGGATGTAACTCATACTGCCTGTCTTTTATAGGGGAAAAAATAACCTTTTTTATTTTAAAGTTATAAGGTTTTTACCTTTTAGTTGCTTGGATGACAGGGAATTAGCCTACCCCATTTTGCTCTGGAACAGAAGACTTTCAAATTTAATCTGGTCCAAGTGTCTTCCTACTCAAGGTAAACATCATCTCTAAAATTTACGTTTATGATTCTAATATTTGGCATTGTGTCTGTATCTAATTTAAACAGATGTTAACGGATGTCTGGCCAAAACTATTATACTTTTATAAGATGAGCTGAATCCTCTTGCTTTAAAAACTGGTCTTTTTATTTACCCTCTGTGGTAGAAGAGTCACCAGCAGGTTCCAAATTGATGTGGATGATAGGAAAAAAAACCTTAATTTTAAATATAATACAGAGCCTTAAACTATGCCACTGAGGGGCAGAGGCTGTGTAAAACGCACTTGTTTTCATGCAGGAGCGGGGCAAGTAAGATTGAGCCTGACGGTAAACCTAGAACTGCGGAAGGGCTGGGACTTTTGTACAAATTTCACATTTATTTTACAGCAATCATGCTGCATTTGTGTTAGTGTTCTTTATAATAAAAAACAAAGCAGCCTGCTGGCTGTGTTACAAGTGACTCTTCCTTAGACAGCTAGAAAGATGCTGACTTTGTCAAACTTGCATTTATATGTAAACCTGTCTCTAATATCACAGAATAAACTTTCTTTGGATGCTGTTCTTTATAAAGTATCAAATTCTTAAACTGTCAAATGGAAAAAGTCACTATTCCCTTTGTTCATGGAGGACTCACCCTCTTAAGGACAGCGGCAAAGTATGAAGCTGAATCTGATGGCCAACCAGGCCTCAAACCACCCAGAGGCTCAGCCTCTGCTGTACCTGGAACTTCAAAATAACCATGAAATGTAAACGTTGGCCAATCCATTCCCAGCTCTTCCGCTGTACTACTTGTTTTATGTGTTTATTTTTTGAGGAAAGATCATGCTCTGTCAGTCACCTAGGCTGGAATACCATGACACGATCATGGCTCGCTACAGCCTCCATGTCCCAGGCTCGAGCAGTTCTCCCACCTCAGCCTCCTGAGTAGCCGGAACCACAGAACCACAGGTAAATGCCTCCACATCCTCAGCCCCCTGAGTAGCCGGAACCACAGAACCACAGGTAAATGCCTCCACATCCTCAGCCCCCTGAGTAGCTGGGGCTACCGTGCACACTAGCACCACACTAAGTTTTTTGGCTATTTTTTTTTTTTTAAATAAAGATGGGGGTCTTATCTCATTCTGTTGCCCAGGCTGATCTTGAACTCCTGGGCTCAAGCAGTCCTCCCACCTCAGCCTCCCAAAGTGCTGGGATTACAGGCATGTGCCGTCACACCCAGCCCTGCTTGTTTTAAAAGGGGACTTTTTTTTTTCTTAATGGAAAAAAATGAAACAGAGAGCCAAAAACTTTTAACTGTTTTTTTTTTCTTTCCTTCAATGAAAGCCTCTCATTTTGAAAAGACACGTTTTTCTTCAAGCAACAAAGGTGGTAGAGGAAATTCCTCAACTTTCTCAACGAGTCATGTAACATTACACTGGCCTCCATAAAGCACCGATTAAGAAAGCTAAAGAATAAGATGTTGTATTTCTTTTAAAATAATTTAAAATATATTAAATTTTCCTAAGGCAGGTTTTGTTTGAATGAGGTGTCTTGATTAGATAACTACATGCCACTGAAGGAGAACAGTACTTTTAAGGAGCTATTTTTGTTTCGCAGTAGAGTTGAAACCAGCTGATTAATCCAACGAAGTTAAACAGCAGAGACAGATCTCGTACATAAGAGTATCAGCTAAAGTCATGACTACACCAATTCTTTACACAATTAAGACATCTTTGCAACTGTTCAATTTAAGTACTATGGTTTTTAGATAATCGAGAAAAACACAGCTGTACCTTAACATCTGTTGAGAAAATACAAATAAATATGATGCTAATAAATGGCCATTGATAACTCAGTAGCCATCTGTATAGTCATGCAGTTTAAGAATACATCCTTGTATAATCTGACATACAAATTTGTCATTTCCTGCACATGCACACCATTGTTAAAAAAAAAAAAAAAAAAGAAAAGCCAGTAATAGTGTCTGGATCGGTCAGGAGCACGGCCTGATTCCCCTGTAATTCAGTTAAGCTAAATTAATACCTCATACTAAATGGCTCCAGGAAAACTGTCCTGCAGGTCAGAAGGGAGCCCAAGAAGAAAAGCACTTGGCCAACATCGAAGCAACTCTGACCACAGCAGGAGAGAACTTGAACCAATGCTACCACTGCATCAGAAACACAAGGATAGCTACTAGGCAGAAGCCATCCTTCCCAGTGGAGGGAGCGTGAGCTGCTCTGCCCCTAGAGAGGCTCTGGAGGCCTACTTAGTTGTATAATCAAAACAACATCAGTAACTGCACTTTGAATCAAAACAACCAGAAAGAGTTCAACACTTGCTGTTCGTAACTGGACTGAAGATTTAAGGTAAGGCTCTGTTGCCGTGCAAGTGGAATCTCTTCCTCTAAGACTAACTTTCACATGCCAGGGAGAGAAAGATCCATGACTAGTACACTGGAATCTGGTTTTGCTACATTCTATTCACAATCCCTAAGAAATGCTATTTCAATCCAAGACCAGATGTTTGGCCCATTATTCCAGCAACTCCCTTTGACAGGACGATTTACCCTGCTACAAAGAAGCACAAGATGTGGTGTTGCTTAAAAAGTCCTGTATGTGAGGAACTCTTTCATTTTCTTGGGGATTGGCAGTGCTAGGACTTGGTAAGTTGTTAGGAAACTTCGAAGGGCTTTCCGGCATAAGTGCTTCAGTGAGGACAGGACCCTAGGAGCTGTCCAGAACTGGACATGGCCATCTCTTGTCCTGGAATGAAACAGAAACTGATGCTAACACAGAGCTTGGATGTTCATGTTTTCATGAGGACAGATACTCATGTTTCTATTTTGACTGGAAAGAGCAGGAGACTTCGGAGAGTGAAATGGAACCCTGACCGTAGAAATGGATGTAAAAGTTGTGGTGCTGAATAATTAAAGCTGCTGATAGGATTAGAAAAACTCAAGACACCTGTGATAACAAAGTGCTCTCTCTTGGCACAGCCCTTTCTAAATCTGACCACAGTTAGTTCAAAAGTAATAGGGGGAAGAGTGCCACCTACTGAATTATAGATGTTACCTGTAAAGTGGTCTTTTGGCCCTAAATGGTTTCCCATATATTATGCATCATCTCAATTTTATTCTCCCTTGTGAACTTGGCCCATTAAGTGGCATGACTTACAGGTCTTTAATTACATTTAGGTTAAATATTCAGAGAAAATGGGACACTGTTATTAGCAAAATCAATCATTTGAGTTTTATATAATCTTGAATTGCCTTAAAGGTTTCCTCATAGGCAAGAAAATTCTAGATGGTTTCTTTCCTTAAAAAGCTCCATGGTATACTCAGCAGAAAGCACCACCCATCTGTTCAGCTAACAAATACATACCCTGTGGCAATGACTCCACCATGTGGAAAAAATGTGCAGCAAAGACCATTGGTCATAGGAGCAAATGCAATGGGAGTTTTCAGTTCCAGGGCCCAGATCCTGAGGAGTCTGGATGGGGAGAGAGAACATCTGTACATTAGCTGACCCAGGGCCAGACCAAGAGGGTCTTGCTGCCATTACTCGCAAGCACTTGTTCTGAGGCCATGTAAAGAGAGTTTGTTACCTGTCATCTGCCACCGTGGCAAGGTACAAGCCTTCCGGAGAGAAGCACACAGATCTCAGTGAGCTAATGTGGACATCACTGTCGTCCATGGCGGGGTCAACCTGGGTGTGGCTGGGAAGGAAAGAAACAGGATGGCAGGCCTGGAGTGATGGCTGCTCTCCACCCTCCATCGTCACCCCAAGCAGGAAGCCAAACTGCCCTGGCTACAAAAGGGCTCAAGATGCATTGTGTGCCCCTCGTGGAAAAGCTTGGGATTTGCACACTGGAAAAAAAGGGTATCTCAGAAGGCTCCAGGTGTCCTGTGGAGGGGCTGAAGGGTTACTAACACTTCCTTGTGCTAATTTGCTTATGCAAAGTAGGTCAGCCCTCACTTTAATGCCACAATAGAAACTGCAAGTCTTTTTTAGGCTAAGATACATGATAATTATAGGACTGCCTATTATTTGCTTCATAAAACAACAGACACAAAAGGAAAAAGGAGACCAAGTTTGTGAGAACATGAAACTCATTTTGGAAAGCACAGTTTCGATAAGAGGCTCTTTCTGAACTTGTTACTACAGTTATTAGTAAATGGAAATAAAGAGTCATATTGAGGCTTCATAATGCTGATTCCGAAGAAGTACACACAGCCGCCTGAATCGGGAGACTGGAAGACACTCAAAGCTACTTGAGAGGGCTTAATTGACAAGCCATCACTAAGAAGAAATGAACCAGGCCATGCACAGTGGCTCATGCCTATAATAGCAGTTTGGGAGACTGAGGCGGTGGATCACCTGAGGTCAGGAGTTTGAGACTAGCCTGGCCAACATGGTGAAACCCCATCTCTACTAAAAATACAAAAATTAGCCGGACCTGGTGGCACACGCTTGTAGCCCCAGCTACTCGGGAGGCTGAGGCAGGAGAATCGCTTGAACCCGGGAGGTGGAGGTTGCAGTGATCCAAGATTGTGCCACTGCACTCCAGCCTGGGTGACAGAGCGAGACGCCGTCTCAAAAGAAAAAGAGACCCACTGTGCCTTTTTATCCAGCTTGTCCCCTCCCATGTCCCAGATTCTAAAAGAGACATGTCTAATCCCAGGCAGTTTCCTCATCAGTCCCCCCACAAAAAAGTCATAGCAGGGATTCAGTCCTTACTGGAGTGACCTCAGCCTTTCGCCGGTGTAGGGGTCCCACATAATCACATTGGTATCGTAAGAAGCCGTGACAAGCAGGGCAGAGTCGGGGGAGAAGTCACAAGAGACAACACTGCTTTGATGGCCCTCTAGCTTCCGAATTAACGTGTAGGACCTCATGCTCCATAGAAAGACCTGTGGAAAGTAAGAAGTGCCTGGTTAGGGCAGAAGCAAAGTGCTTAGGACTCAAATGGAGGGAGGGAAAGGTACCACCACCAAATCTGCAGGCCCTGTGGCCAGGTCAAGCTGATTCTCCATCCCTTTTCTACAGCTCTTCCAGAACCTGTGGTATAGGTTTAAATAAGGTAACTGGTCTGGATTCTTGAGGATTTAAACCAATGGGCATGCTCAAGGAGCTCACTATAAGAGAGTATAAACCAGACCAGCCTTAGGAAGACCCCCGCTGAAACGCATGTGCAGAGACTTCTGAGTCTGCTTCTGAGTCCTGTTTGCCAATAGGATAGTATGTGCTGATGAAGACCTGAGCCAAGTGCCATCTTATTCCACTTAAAAATAAAGGTCAGCGGCCAGGCATGATGGCTCACATCTGTAATCTCAGCAATTTGGGAGGCCGAGGTCAGTGGATCACATGAGGCCAGGAGTTCAAGACCAGCCCGGTCAACATGGCAAAACCCCTTCTCTACTGAAAATACAAAATTTAGCCAGGCATGGTGGTGCACGCCTGTAAGCCCAGCTATTTGGGAGGCTGAGGCAGAAGAATCACTTGAGCCTGGTAGGTGGAGGTTGCAGTGACCCGAGATCACGTCACTGTACTCCAGCTTGGGCGAAAGAGTAAGACTGTCTCAAATTTTTTTTTTTAAAAGGTCAGAAGTGAAATCTGTGGCCACCCCACAAAGTAGTGGCAGGCTGCCAAGGCATTTTACACTTTCCACCTTGTGTATGGAACCATGGAAATCTGTCCCAAGACTGTGCCTCTGACCTAGCTCATCACTTTAAACCTTTGTGAGAAGCATTAAGAGGATTTTATTTTCATTCCTTTAAGAAAACCCTCAGGCCGAGTGGTGGCTCACGCCTGCAATCCCAGCACTTTGGGAGGCCGAGGCGGGCGGATCACCTGAGGTCAGGAGTTCAAGACCAGCCTGGCTAGCATGGTGAAACCTCGTTTCTACTAAAAATACAAAAAATTAGCCAGGCGCGGTGGTGCACGCCTGTAATCCCAGCTACTCGGGAGGCTGAGGCAGGAGAATTGCTCGAACCCAGGAAGCGGAGGTTGCAGTGAACCGAGATTGCGTCATTGCACTCCAGCTTGGGCAACAAGAGTGAAACTCTGTCTAAAAAAAAAAAAGAAAAGAAAAGAAAAAAACCCTCCAAACCACAAATAAATGATGAACCACCTGGGCTGTACCAAATAGTGAACTCTCAACCTTCCCTTCAGTCACAGCAAGTGGTTCAACGCAACACAAAATTCAAACAGAAACTGTTCTCAAATTGTTCTTGGATTTCTAATACCTGTTTGCTTTTTCAATTAACAGGATTTCAGGACAAAGTTCAACAACTAACTGCACTGACATGATTTGAATTGGAAATCTGAATTAGAGGGATTCAAATTTGATGGTTCAAAGGAAATTTGGATTCACATGTGAGCTGCAACTTTTAAAATATCAGGCTCCAAGAAGAAAAGAAATTTAAAAAGCAATGGTTTTCCTATTTTGTAAAGGGAAACAGCCCTCTGATGACAGGAGCAACCTGTTTCCAAATCCCTCCTGTCTTTGGGTTCGTGTTAAAGTGCAAGTCACAAGGGACTTTTGCAGGTGGCGGCCACAGCCCACTCGCATGCCTTCTATTGGGGTAGATTTGCGGACGATTTTGAGAACACTCACACACACCAGGCCACCACTTCAGACCTCCATGTCTCAGTGAATTAAAGCAATAATGCTGGAGACTCACCGACTTCTCTCCAGCTGCAGAACACAGCATGCTGCAGTCTGGGGAGATGGAACAGCAGTAAACCCACTGCAGGTGGCCCGATAACACTTGAATCTGTTTACCTGGCAGGAAAAAGAAGCAAACGATGAGCCAATCCTCAACAAAGCAGGAAGACTGGAGAACAAGAGAATTGGGGTGGTAACAGCCCCCGGCCCAGTATACCCATCAGCTCCTATCAGCTGGGCCCAAGGGTCCAATTTTTAATTCAGAGTAAAAAATATGACCATATTTGTCATTTAAACACCTGTAATCTGTGAATATGACATTCTAATTCCCCATGGAAACCATTACTTATGGCTTCAACACAATCTATAAGATCAGTAAGGGTGAAGGGGTACATTGATCACTTTTTTGTTGTTTGTTTCTGAGATGGAGTCTTGCTCTGTCTCCCAGGCTAGAATGCAGTGGTGTGATCTCAGCTCGCTGCAACCTCTGCCTCCCAAGTTGAAGTGATTCTCCTGCCTCAGCCTCCCGAGTAGTTGGGATTACAGGCACGTGCCACTGCGCCCAGCTGATTTTTGTACTTTTAGTAGAGACAAAGTTTCACCATGTTGGCCAGGCTGGTCTCGGATACCTGACCTCAGGTGTTGATCACTTTTTTTATATAATCTTGAATTGCATTAAAGGTTTCCTCATAGGAAACCATATCGAAGGGACCCTTTGATAGCAGAGAATGTTCTTTTTAGGCTCCCCAACCACCTCGAGTGCCCTGAAGCATCAGTCCCAATTTTGAGAGAGTGTTTATCTTCAATTCTCCCTCATTTAAAGTCTGTAATGGTTTCTCTGTAATCACAAGGATCTCACTCCAGACTGTCCCCTCCCAGCCTTGCCAGGATGTCCAGATGAGCAGTGGTGTGGAGTCATTAGGGGCACACATTCTAGAGTCAGACAGCTTGGGTTTGAATCCTGACTCCCCTGCTAATTCAGCACATAACCCAGAGTGACTCAATCTCTCCAGCTCTTGCTTTAAAAAAAAAAAAAAAAAAAATGCCCGTCCATATAGGGGATGGGTGAATAAATGGTGGTATGTCTACCCCATTAATGCAGTTGGAATTAGAGACAGATTTTCCATAGAGTACCTACAGTTTAATGAAAATGCGAGATGCAGGGAAAAATCGTGAAGATGTATGATTCCATTTTTGTGAAACAATGACCCAAAAGCCATGAATGCAAACATGTGTGCACAGGATTATACAAGTAGAGAGAAAAATATGGAAGGGTATATACTCCTAACACGAGGCACCAGGATGCAGGGGAAGAAGGGAGGATGGCGACAGCAGGGAGGGCAAGAGAGAGAATTGGGAAGGAAAGAGCCAAGCAAGAAAGAAGAAAAAAGAATTGTTATACGCCTGTACATGGTGAGATATATGAATTTATTTAAGTTTATGCAGATGTATGGATCTACAAAAATTAACATTTTTTATTTTTTTTTTTTTTTTTCATTTTTTTGAGATAGAGTCTTGTTCTGTTGCCTAGGCGGGAGTGCAATGGCATGATCTTGGCTCACTGCAACCTCTGCCTCCTGGGTTCAAGCGATTCTCCTGCCTCAGCCTCCCGAGTAGCTGGGATTACAGGTACCTGCCACCATGCCCTGCTAATTTTTATATATTTTTAGTAGAGCCGGGGTTTCACCATGTTGGCTAGGCTGGTCTCGAACTCCTGACCTCGAGTGATCTGCCCACCTTGGCTTCCCAAAGTGCTTTAATTAATATTTTTTAAAAGTTAGTCATGGTGCCTGTAGTCCTAGCTACTCCGGAGACTGAGGCAGGAGGATCACTGGAGCCCAGGAGGCAGAGGTTGCAATAAGCCGAGATCGCAGCATTGCAGTCTAGCCCAGGCAACACAGTGAGACTCTGTCTCAAAAAATAAAGGTCAATCATGGTTTCTTCAGCTGTCAAATCTCAGGGTGCTGTGAGTACTGAATACATTAAGGCATGTTAGGTCAGTGGGGCAGCGCCTGGCAGCTGGGAACACAACTTTATTCCCCTCCTCTCCTTGAAAAGCTCTCATAATTGGCCTACTCCATCCCACCCACTCTTGGTCACTCTCACTTGGTCTTTCCTTCCAAGTCATCAAGTGATTTCCAGAGCCACTGCATGGACCTTCCTGAGACGGTGGCAAGCTGCCTTAGTACACGCCTTAATCCAGCATTTAAAAAGGCACTGCCGGCCGGGCGCGGTGGCTCACGCTTGTAATCCCAGCACTTTGGGAGGCCGAGGCGGGCGGATCACGAGGTCAGGAGATCGAGACCACGGTGAAACCCCGTCTCTACTAAAAATACAAAAAAAAATTAGCCGGGCGTGGTGGCGGGCGCCTGTAGTCCCAGTTACTCGGAGAGGCTGAGGCAGAAGAATGGCGTGAACCCGGGAGGCGGAGCTTGCAGTGAGCCGAGATTGCGCCACTGCACTCCAGCCTGGGCGACAGAGCGAGACTCCGTCTCAAAAAAAAAAAAAAAAAGGCACTGCCAGCCGAGCATGGTACCTCACGCCTGTAATCCCAGCACTTTGGGAGGCCAAGGTGGGCAGATCCCTTCAGGTCAGGAGTGCAAGACCAGCCTGACCTTCATGGCAAAACCCCATCGCTACTAAAAATACGAAAATTAGCCAGGCATGGTGGCACACACCTGTAGGAGGCTCTGTCTCAAAAAAAAAAGAGGCACTGCCTTGGAGAAGCTGTCCTGATCAGCAGCACATCTTAGACTGTGTGATTACAGGTTCCACAGTACTGGGCAGAAACCACCCACAGTAGGCCAGGCACAGTGGCTCACGCCTGTAATCCCAGCACTTTGGGAAGCCCAGGTGGGCGGATCACTTGAGGTCAGGAGTTTGAGACCAGCCTGGCCAACGTGGTGAAACCCTGTCTCTACTAAAAATACAAAAAATTAACCAGGTGTGTTGGCTTATGCCTGTAGTCCCAGCTACTTGGGAGGCTGAGACACAAGAATCACTTGAACCCGGGAGGCGGAGGTTGCAGTGAGCTGAGATCGTGCCACTGCACTCCAGCCTGGGCGACACAGTGAGACTCCGTCTCAAGAAAAAATAAACAAACAAACAAAAAAAACACCTAGAGTTATCTTGGTGATCAGATGCCTTCAGATGAGGATGCACGTGCACCGCCTTAGTTTGTTTGACAAGTTGCTATGGACTAAATGTGTCCCCCACACATAAAGCCCTGATCCCCAATGTGATGGTATTAGGAGGCGGGGCTTCTGAGAAGTCAAGAGGTCATGAGGGTGAAGCCTCGGGAATGGGATTAGTGCCCTTAGAAGAAGAGATATGAAAGAGAGAGATCTCTGCCAGATGAGGATGCAGAGAGAAGGTGGCTGTTTACAAGCCAGGCAGCAGGTGCTCACAGACACCAAAACTACTAGCACCTCGCTCACGGACTTCCCAACCTTCAGAACTGTGAGAAATAAATGTCTGTCGTTTAAGCCACCCAGTCTCTGGCATTGACTAAGATAAAAGTTTTCAGGCTTATTGCTAAAAGAGCAGGAGAAAGGTCCCTCCCATGGCTGTGTGGAGCTGGACAGTCATAGCTTGGGAGAGAGTGCCAGTGCCTTCACACCATGGGGACAAGTGGCTTCTTCATGACCCTCCTTCCAATCCCTCCAGCCCCTGATCCTCTTCATGACCCTTTACCACTGCCTCCTTCCAATCCCTCCAGCCCCTGAGCCCCATCCAGGGCTGGAGGAATTGGAAAAATGGCATTGCAATAAATTTCCCTTTCTTGAGTCACTATTTTTTTTTTTTTTTTTTTTTTTTGAGACAGAGTCTTGCTCTGTCGCCCAGGCTGGAGTGTAGTGATGCAATCTCGGCTCACTGCAACTTCTGCCTCCCAGGTTCAAGTGATTCTCCTGCCTCAGCCTCCCGAGTAGCTGGGACTATAGGCGCCCACCACCACGCCCAGCTAATTTTTGTATTTTTTAGTAGAGATGGGGTTTCGCCATGTTGGCCAGGCTGGTCTTGAACTCCTGACCTCAGGTGATCCGCCCGCCTCAGCCTCCCAAAGTACTGGGATTACAGGCATGAGCCACTGTGCCTGGCCTCTTATATCACCTTTCTAGTTAAGGATCAAACCAGAGATGTATGGAATTCCTTATTGGGCCACCCCTGTATGTAGTTTGCTCAAGGCAGAATTTCACGAAACCTGACGCCCTGTAGCCTGAGAGAATTATTCTAGGCTTAGAGTCAGCTTCAAAAAGAAAGTCTTTCTTTCTAACAGGAAGCACCCAACAGGGATTTCTAGATCAGCGGTTCTCAACCTAGGGAGACCTTGTCCTTCACAGGACATGGGGACTTTTTTGCTTGTCACAACTGGAGAGGATGCTACTGGCATTAAAAGAGAAGAGGCCAGGCACGCTGCTCAGTGTCTTAGAATGCACAGGAGAGCCCACAACAAAGGGTTATCCAGCCCAAAATATCCATCGTGCTGATGAGAAAACCTGTTCTAGATCAAATATTTTTAACAGGGGCAATTCGCCCCAAGAGGGTACAAACTAGTTCTTGGTAGCCAAAAAAATCTTAACATTTTTTTACATACAAAGCATAGACATGCATTCAGCACATAAGTAGATATGCAGTATATCTTCGATATTAAAATAGCCTAAATAGACACACAGTATATGTTTGGTATTAAACTCTTTGGTACAGTATTATCTTTGGGGTGGGCAGGAGCGATTAGGAAAAAACTGTCTAAAAAGGCACCTTAAGGGGCAATCACAGAAAAAAACATCAAGAAACACTGTTTTAGATAAAAATGACAGTGGTAAAGTGGAGAAAGCAAATACAGTATTTTTGGAGTTGCCGAGTAGTTCCTTCACTTCCCATACCGTGTTTATTCAGGTCCCAGATGCGAAGAGTCTTATCCCGTGATGCGGAGACCAAAATCAAACTGCCACTGGGTGTGAAGCTCAGATCTCTCACGACATCTTGGTGGCCAGAAAGATTCAAAAGCAGGAGCCCTGGCATGGGAGCAGGGGCACTGAATCAGCCAGAGAGGGGGCATGAGGTATGCCTGCCATGGCCACACCCCTTGGCCAACACGAGTGGGGCAGGGAGGCGACATAGTCAGAACATGCACCCGAGCCTCCCAGAACCTTGCGCCAGCCAGGAATGACCTACCTGTCTGCACCTCCCAGATCTTGATCTGCCCATCATTGAGTCCCGTAGCAAGAACCAGGCAAGAGATATCGGGCACTTGGGGGTGGTGGCGTGCCCAGAGCTTCCTGCTGGGTGGGGAAGGCCACGGGCTGAAGGCCAGCCCCCAGACAATCTGACCACAGTCCAGCGTCTTCTCTTTTGGGCTGCCCCGCCCTTTCGTCTCATTTTTGCTACTTCGGCTTTTGGCTTCAAACCCTTTAGGGATGCTGGGAGAAGCAGAGATTTCTTAATGAATTTGCAATTGTTACCAAGTCTATCAACTTTTCATCCTGGGACATGTAAGACTTTTGGGGAGTGGAGGGAAGAGTCTGTCACCCAAGCTGGTGTGCAGTGACACAATCATGGCTCACTGCAGCCTTGACCTCCCTGCTCAACTGATCCTCCCGCCTCAGACTCCACCAAGTAGCTAGGACGACAGGCATGTGCCATTAGGCTCTGTTAACTTTGTTTGTATTTTTTTGTAGGACGGAGTTTTGTCATGTTGCCCAGGCTGGTCTCAAACTCCTGAGCTCAAGTGATCTGCCCCTTGGCCTCCCAAAGTGCTGGGATTACTGGCATGAAACACCCCACCCGGCCACATAAGACTTTAAATCCTAGAAACAAGCTGGCGTTTGGTGCAATCTGCTGTGACTTTTCTTTTTGTTTCTTTTTAAGAGTTGTTGTAGGCCGGGCGTGGTGGCTCATGCCTGTAATCCCAGCACTTTGGGAGGCTAAGACAGGTGGATCACCTGAGGTCCGGAGTTCGAGACCAGCCTGGCCAATATGGTGAAACGCCATCTCTACTAAAAAAAGGCTACCTTTAACCCACCCGAGGAACTGAGGCAAAATCCTTCTCAAAGAACAGGAAAAGAAGATTGCTGTGATGGTCAATTTGGTAACCTGTCTTGTGGGATAACTAAATAACAGATGCTCCAGGGAGTTAGATGCTTGCTCAGAAAGTTCTCTCGGGTTTTGATGAGTGGAAGGAAAAAGACACTCAGTTTTTCCCATGAGTAAGAAAGCATACTGCAGGTTTCGAACCGGGGCAGAACTTAGAACCTGAATATCCACCACTCTCCTGCCTGATGAGTTCCCTTACCTCTAGCTTAGAAATCCCCAAAGAGCTGGAAAATAAACCCCCGTCTTGCCAACACCGTTTGTTTGGTACATGTTAATTTCCACCTTCACTCACTATGTTCCAACTGATTAATGAGGCTCCTTCATTTACTTCCGAACTGATGGTAACCCGCACAAGAATCAAACAGCAAGGTAGTCAAGAGAGAAAAGGAATTCACAGGGCTGTATAGAGGTATCCTGTCCTGGAAGATCTCTTAACCCGACCCTCTCCTACAATTCAACTTACAGTGAAACAGGCCCAGATAAGCTAAAACATGAGGCCCTGGCCACCACTGCGCCCAGGAAACAATGTCTCAAATGCACAAACACTTGGCCGGCCCTGGGGTTCAGCCTGAAAACATGAAGCTTACTGTTTGCGGTACACGGCACAAAGGTCTGTCTCCATGTGACCCTGACCACACTCTGGTTGGTTAAACTGGGGAAATGGAGACGAGAAAGCTGAACGCCAGGATGAGGTCAGATTTGATTCCATGAGAAATCCTAAACTCAATGCATACGTAGTTGAACAACTTTATGTATTAATTGGTGCAAAAATAATTGCAGTATTTGCAATTACCACCATTACTTTTGCACCAACCCAACATTACAGATGGCAAAAACCACGGTTACTTTTGCACCAACCCAGTATTATAGATGTTCCTGAAAAATTCTAAGTAAATCACGTTTTTATCAATTGTGTGGTGAAATACACGAAAGAATTTTAACCAAGCTCATTTACAAAATTAGAAGGGAGGGACTGGGCACGGTGGCTCACACCTGTAATTCCAGCAATTTGGGAGGCTGAGGTGGGTGGATCACCTGAGGTCAGGAGTTCGAGACCAGCCTGACCAATATGGTGAAACCCCATCTCTACTAAAAATACAAAAATTAGCTGGACGTGGTGGCAGGGGTCTGGTGGCGCGTGCCTGTAATCCCAGCTACTCGAGAGGCTGCTATGGGAGGATTGCTTGAGCCAGGAGGCGGAGGTTGCACTGAGCCGAGATCACACCACTGCACTGCAGCCTGGGTGACAGAGTCAGACCCTATCTCAAAAAAAAAAAAAAAAAAGGTCTACACTCTTAGCAATTGTCAAGTGTACATTATTAATAACCACAGTCATCATGCCATACAATAGATCTTCTGAACTTACCCTGCTTAGCTGAAACTTTATACCTTTGATGAATACCTCCCCATTCCCTCTCCCACCCCCAGTAACCACCATTCTACTCTCTGTTTCTATGAGTTAGACTCTTTTAGATTCTACATGTAAGTGAGATCATGCAGTATTTGTCTCTCTGTGCCTAGTTCATTTCACTTAGGATAAAGTCCCTCAGGTTCATCCATGTTGCAGCAAATGACAGGATTTTGTTCTTGTCAATAAAGTTTTATTGGAACGCAGCCACAAGCATTTGGTTAGGTATTGTCTGAGGCTGCTTTCACACTGTGACAGCAGAGTTCAACAGTCAAGACAGAGACCTTATGGCCCACAAAGCCTAAACTATTTACTTTATAGAAAAAGTTGGCCAGGTGCCATGGCTCACGCCTGTAATCCCAGCACTTTGGGAGGCCGAGGTGGGCGGATCACTTGAGGTCAGGAGTTTGAGACCAGCCTGGCCAACACGGTGATACCCCATCTCTACTAAAAATACAAAAAACTAGCCAGGTATGGTGGGGGGTGCCTATAGTCCCAGCTACTTGGGAGGCTGAAGCAGGAGAATCGCTTGAGCCCGGGAGGCAGAGGTTGCAGTGAACCGAGGTTGCACCACTGCACTCCAGCCTGGATGACAGGGCAAGACTCCATCTCAAAAAAAAAAAAAAAAAAAAAAAAAGAAAGAAAGAAAAAGTTTGCCAACTTCTGGGTCTAAATGGCCAAATATAGGCTGAAACTTGTTATTCTGGCCAAACAATCTGAATGTGACCATGAATGTCATTTCGATCGGCTGCCTCTCCACAGACTGTCCAGACCTGCCTGGCTCTGGCCCTGGCACTGGCCCCTGAGTTTGCTGTCACGAGAAGCAGCACTTAAGAGGCAGGCTATGGGAAGAGGTTTAAGACAGCCTGGAACCACCAGTTAAATTTGTTTTATTTCTTATAAAATCCTGATTTCTGTGTATGTTTTATTTATTTTGGTTTTTTTTAGAGACAGGGTCTCTCTCTGGCACCCAGGCTGCAGTGCAGTGGTGTGACCATAGCTTACAGCAGCCTTGAACTCCAGGGCTCGAGCAGTCCTTCCATCTCAGCCTCCTGAGTAGCTGGGACTACAGGTGCATGCCACCATACCCAGTTAATTTTTTAATTTTTTGCAGACAGGGTCTCACTATGCTGCCCAGGTTAGTCACTAATTCCTGGCCTCAAGCAATCCATCCCACCTCAGCCTCCCAAAGTGCTGAGATTACAGGCGTGTGACACCACACCTGGCCCTAATTTCTGTATTTGAATTAAGGAATACACCCGTAGCTACTTTATTCCAAAAGAATTAAGGCATATTTATTATTTCATTTTAATATCCTAAATTTAATTTTTCTAGAAAGAGATACTAAAATCTCCATTTTATGGGTTATTAACTTTCCTGGGGTCACAAAATCAGGGTCTTGGGTATCCTGGCCTAATGCTTCACAAATACTTTGAGTTTGCTAATGAATCAAGGGATGAGTTACATGAAAAGCAGGGAGGTTGTACCGTGGGAAAGAGCTGATGAGGCAAGACAGATTCATTGGCAGAATTTAGCTTCACTGAAGTTAAAATTCTAAAAACTTTATTTCAAAAAGCAGTATAATTATTTGGTTAATATCAATTATTTGCTCAATATCAAAAGCACTACATAATATGATTTTTAAAAAATGTATAACTACCCTAACTAGAATATAAATGCCCCAAATTCTCTCTTTTAAAAGACTTTTAAAATAGCTATTGTTGGCGGGGTGTGGTGGCTACGCCTTTAGAAAGCTGAGGTGGGAGGATCACTTGAGGCAAGGAGTTCAAAGCTTCTGTGAGCTATGATCATGCCACTGTACTCCAGCCTGGGTGACAGAGCAAGACCTTGTCTCTACCCCCTAAAAAGCCCAATTATTTTAAATTATAAAAATAATAAATAAGAATAGTAGTGAAACATGGGAGAAATGTGAAAATGAGACAAAGTAAAAATTACCTATAATCCTAACACCACCATTCTAAACATCTCACTATAAATTTTTGTGTATATACACATATGTCTTTTAAAAACAAATCCGATATCATACTGCATACATGGTTTTACAAACTGCTTTTTTTTTTTTTTTTTAAGAGACAGCATCTCACTGTTGCCCAGGCTGGAGTGGCCTGGTATGATCAGAGCTCACTGCAGCCTCTAATTCCTGGGTTCAGGCAATCCTCCCATCTCAGCCTCCTGAGTAGCTAGGACCACATGCACGTGCCACCACGCCAGGCTAATTTTTAAAATTTTTTTGTAGAAACGGGGTCTCGTTATGTTGCCCAGGCTGATCTAGAACTCCTAGCCTCAAGTGATCCTCCCACTTCTGCCTCCCAAAGTGCTGGGATTACAGGTGTGGGCCACCGCACCCGGCCACATAGCCTGTTTTTTTTCAATAAGCCTCATACTGCAAACATTTCCTCAGAATACTGTTCTTCAAAATATGTGATTTTGCCAGGTGCAATGGCTCACACCTGTAATCCCAACACTTTGGGAGGCCAAGGCAGGTGGATCCCTTGAGGCCAGGAGTTCAAGACCAGCCTGGGCAACATGGTGAAAACTTGTCTCTTCTAAAAATACAAAAAAATTAGCTGAATGTGGTGGCACACGCCTGTAATCCCAGTTACTCAGGAGGTTGAGGCAGGAGAACCACTTGAATCCAGGAGGCGGAGGTTGTGGTGAGCAGAGATGCGCCACTACACTCTGGCCTGGAAGACAGAGCAAGATTCTCTCAAAAAAAAAAAAAAAAAAGTGATTTTTTTTCTCCAAAACCAGTAACTTCTCGCTTAACATATGAAACAATAACACTTCGCTCATTATGTTAAATAATAAATATGAAAAAGTGGTTAATACTCAAATACCTTTTTCCATTTTCCCTAGTTAATAGTGAAAAGATATATTTATCTATACAAATTTATGTTTTGTTCAGAAATAGGATTTAAATTTATGTTTTGTTCAGAAATAGGGTTCAGGAAAAAAAAAAAGTTGTTACTATTTTCATTTACTGATACCAGTAATTAAAGTAAAGGAGCTTTCCCCAACTAACACATGCTCCACACTAGACCCTGAGCCAGCCACAGTGCCCTTAGCGAGATGCAAGCCCAGGCCCTTCCTTCCACCTGGGAGCAGCTCTAGGTCATGTGACAGAAAAAAGATATATTTATCTATACAAATTTGAAAACAAGAGTGATTTTCAGGAAACTGACAGATCTTCCATGTTGTGCTTTTTTAAAAAAGACTATAAATTCATATAGTAAATTTACTTATATGTCAAGTCTAGAAATGAAGGTGCATCCCTTGTATTTCAGGTGGGGAATTAGTAAACAGTGTATGACCTTGGCATTATCATTATACTGACCACAGAAGGAACTGAAAACTCTGATTAAAAACACATAACAAAATTTGATGGCTGCAAAAATATCATATGGAAATAGTAAAATTTTCGTAACCATCCTCTCATCCCTGGATTTCAAACTGTTTCCAATTTTCTTAATATGCAACTAATTTCATGATGAAGATCAGTGTATATAAATAGATGACACCATTTCTGAGATTTCTTTTTTTTCTTTCTTTTTTTTTGAGATGGAGTCTCGCTCTGTTACCCAGGCTGGAGTGCAGTGGCGCGATCTCAGCTCACTGCAACCTCCGCCTCCCAGGTTCATGCGATTCTCCTGCCTCAGCCTCCTGAGTAGCTGGGATTACAGGCGCACACCACCACACCTGGCTAACTTTTTGTATTTTTAATAGAGACAGGGTTTCACTATGTTGGCCAGACTAGTCTCAAACTCCCGACCTCAAATGATCCGCCTGCCTCGGCCTCCCAAAGTGCCGGGATTACAGGCATCAGCTACCGCGCCCAGCCCAGAAGAACATTTTTCAGGTCCTTGATGCATTTTGCCAGGCTTCCTTCCAGAAATTGCACAAATTTATCCCCCTCGACTCTAGCAGCATGCAGAGTACCCATCTCAACAAACTCCTGTCAACATTCTCTCTTATCAAGGCAAGTTTCATATCCAACTTATAAAAACCTTAAATCTAATGTTATTTATAAAAATGCTTAAAGCAAAATAAATGAGAGCCTCAAGGGCAAGGGCCATGTCTGATTTATCTCAGGACTCTCAGTCCCTAACTCAGTGTTACGCAAAGAAACTATGCAACCAAGGGTGGCCAACATAGTAAAACCCCGTCTCTACTAAAAATACAAAAAAATTAGCTAGGGGTGGTGGCGCACGCATGTAATCCCAGCTACTCAGGAGGCTGAGGCAGGAGGGAGGCGGAGGTTGCAGTGAGTCGAGATCGCACCATTGCACTCTAGCCCGGGCGACAGAGCAAGACTCCATCTCAAAAGAAAAAAAAGGGCCGGGCGCGGTGGCTCACGCCTGTAATCCCAGCACTTTGGGAGGCCGAGGCGGGCGGATCACGAGGTCAGGAGATCGAGACCATCCTGGCTAACACGGTGAAACCCCGTCTCTACTAAAAATACAAAAAATTAGCCGGGCGTGGTGGCGGGCGCCTGTAGTCCCAGCTACGCGGGAGGCTGAGGCAGGAGAATGGTGGAACCCCGGGCGGCGGAGCCTGCAGTGAGCTGAGATCGCGCCACTGCACTCCAGCCTGGGTGAAAGAGCGAGACTCCGTCTCAAAAAAAAAAAAAAGAAAAAAAAGAAACTACGCAACCAAGGCTGGCTGAGTGAATAAATACAGACATAGAGTTGCCCTGGGACAAATGAAAACATACAGATGCTGGACCATCTGAATGGGAGCTCACAGCATTCTGACACTGGGGCTCATCCATTCCAAAGAAAGAAAAACTAGTATCAGAAACTAAACTTGGCCAAGCGCCATGGCTCACGCCTGTAATCCCAGCTACTTGGGAGCTGAGGCGAGAGGATTGCTCGAGGCCAGGAGTTCAAGACCAGCCTAGGCGAGACCCTGTCTCTACAAAAAGTTTAAAAGTTGGCCAGGCATGGTGGCAGGCCTGTAGTACCAGGTACTTGGGAGGCTAGGGCAGGAGGATAGCTTGAGCCCAGCAGATTGAGGCTGCAGTGAGCCGTGACTGAGTCACTGCACTCAAGCCTGGACAAGAGCAAGACCCTCTCTCTCTCTCTCTTTCAAAAAAATAAGTAAATAAAATAAACTTGGTTGATAATAAAAAGACAAACTTAAAAACGAGCAAAGGCTCTGAGTAGACATTTATCCAAAGAACGTATACAAAGGACCAGTAAGCACCTGAAAAGATGCTCAGCCAGGTGCGGTGACTCACACCTGTAATCCCAACATTTTGGGAGGCCAAGGTGGGTGGATCACCTAAGGTCAGGAGTTCGAGACCAGCCTGGCCAACATAGTGAAACCTCGTCTCTACTAAAAATGCAAAAATTATCTAGGAGTAGTGTTGTGTGCCTGTAGTCCCAGCTACTTGGGAGGCTGAGGCAAGAGAATTGCTTGAACCCAGCAGGTGGAGGTTGCAATAAGCTGAGATCATGCCACTGTACTCCAGCCTGAACAACAGAGTGAGACTCTGTCTCAAAAAAAAAAAAAGCAAAACAAAAAAGGAAAGAAAGAAAAGATGCTTGACATCCATAACCATCAGGGAAATGCAAATCGAAACCACTATGAAATGCCACTTCAACCCACTAGGATGGCTACCTGCTAGGATAATAAAAAAGACAGACAATAACAAGGGTTGGATGTAGAGAATCTGGAACCTGAATCCATTGCTAGTGGGAAAGTAAAATGGTGCAGCCACTCTGGAAAACAGTCTGACACCTCCTCAAATAGTTAAACATAGAAAACACAAGTTTTCTATATAAATGTTCATAGCAGCACTATTTATAATAACCAAAACATGAAAACAACCCAATGTCCATCAACTGATAAATGTATGAACAAAATTTGGCATCTCCATATGATGCAATAAAAGGAAATGAAATACTAGTATATGCTAGAACACGGATGAATTGCGAAAACATTATGTAAAATGAAAGAAGCTAGTCAAAAAAGGCTAGGTGTTGTATGACTCCATTAACAGGAAGTGTCTAGAATAGGCCAATCTAGAGGGACAAAGTAGATTAGTGGTTGCCTGGAGAGTGCAGAGGGGTTGGGGGATCTAAGCTAAGGGGTACAGGGTTTCTTTTTGAGGAAATGAAGATATTCTAAAGTTGATTATGTGCCAGGCACAGTGGCTTATGGGAGAAATGTGTAATCCCAGCACTTCGGGAGGCCGAGGTGGGTGAATCACTTGAGGTCAGGAGTTCGAGACTAGCCTGGCCAACATGGCGAAACCTCGTCTCTACTAATAATACAAAAATTAGCCAGGTGTGGTGGTGTGCGCCTGTAATCCCAGCTACTCGGGAGGCTGAGGCAGGAGAATCGCTTGAACCCAGGAGGCAGAGGTTGTAGTGAGCCAAGATTGCACCACTGCACTCCAGCCTAGGAGACAGAGGGAGACTGTCTCAAAAAATAAATAAATAAAGTAAAATTGATGATGGTGATGGATGCACAACTCTGTGGATAGACTAAAAGCCATTGTATTGTATACTTTAAATGGACAAACTGTGTGGTATATAAATTACATCTCAATAAAGCTATGGGAAAAAAAGCCAACTTGGGGCTAACATAATCTTGACAGAATTGACTTTCACATATACAGAACTTGGGGCTCTGGAAACCCCCATATCAATTCCTGAACCATGAGCCATCTTCCCTCTCTCTGGTTCTTGGGCACCGAGATGGCAAAAGAACAAGGAGTGTTTGGAAATGTGCCGGATGGGGCCCCAGTACGAGAATACTTACAACTGCTCCTCCAGCGGCCAGGGGATCAGTTTGACGATGCAGTGTCCTTGAGACCAAGCGAACCAGGAGCCATCTGGGGAGAAGGCGACGCTCCAGGTTTCACAGCTGGACTTCCAATCAAACTGGTGGGGGCGCCCGGGCTTGAGTTCGGCCAGCAGCAGTGGTTCCTCTGGGGCATGAGACAACATGCTTCAAACACACGCCCCCTTGCTCCCTGACCACCCAGACACAGGAAAGCCACTGTCTCCCTGTGGCAAAGAGCGACACTATCCATTCCCAGAGGGAGTTGTCACTTAAATGACCCAGGGCAATAACAGCAGCCACAGGCCACATTCCACCACAGTTACTCAATCCTGGCACTCCTCACTGCTGGTTAACCATGACTCACAGTAACCTTTGTGCCCGTGAACCCAGTGAACAGAGGCCTCATTTTCCTATGAATACTTTAAGGGGAGGAAAGTGGAGAGATAGCCAGACCAGGAATATGCTAGATGGTGCTGATTATGGGGCCAAAATAGCAAGGCCTTCCAATGCATTTCAGGTTTCTTCAAAAGAACCTGCTGCTGTCAAAGAAGGAATATGTGAAACTCAAAGGCTCTCTCTCACTCACCTGCATCCTCCCCATCATCAAGGCTAAAAACGTTCAGCCCTTGCCCTGCTTCCTCACACTCCGAAGTATGGATTCCATCTCCCCATCTCTCCCGCTTCCACGTCCTCTGTCCGGGGTTAAACCTTCATCTCATCTCACCCAGATCTTTTGCTAGTCTCCTGATCAGTCTTCCTACCCCTAGAGATGCTGCTAAAGCTGAAATACTCATACCATTACATCATTTCTTTGAAATACATTTGAAAGCTCCCGACTGCCTACATCATAAAGGCAACTGAGCCCAGGATTTCTACCATATGCCATCTGCCCCAGCCCATCGGTCCGGCCTCCTTCCCTTGTCCCCTCCCTGCACGCCACACTCTGGCCACAAAATCTCCTTGACATGCAAGGGGCTTATTTACGTTCACACCTGGACTCACTTTTTGCTTATGAGAATCCCTAGCTTCTCAAAGTAACAAAAAAGAAAGAAAAAAGTAATAATCCCACCTAGATTCACAACTAAGAAGCGTACCCTGATCTCACACTATCAAAACGGAAATAAGTCGCACCTTGTTTATTTCATTCTCTCTTATGTAACCACTTTATCTCTGCCCCCCGCCCTTCTCATCAGTGTCTAAGCACCTTGTTCCAACACCCAGATCATTTCGTCTCTGTTTCTCCCAGGACCTAGCACACCATCTTGTGAAAGAGTAGGCACCAGATTGGAGCTTCTTCATTGACTCACCCAGAGTTCCTAGTTCAGTTCTCTACTCCGATGGAAGATTCTCAATGGCTGATGAAGCTCATAAGTTAAAGGCCTTCAGAATGAATTTGTTGACCATTATGACTGTGACACTTACTAACATAAAAACTGGCTTCCATCCTGAATGAGGTCACTTCCCGATGTGTGCATTCCACACAAGGAATGTGGAATGTGGACGACTTTGACCCTGGCTGTTACCAGATAGATACTCATTTTTAAAACCTGTATTTCATATATTTTAAGACACATCTTTATACATCTTCTTACATTTTGACCTCGCTGAAATCAGGATGTATCTTACAATCAATGACTTTTCATAGTTAAATAGGTAGTATTTTTTTCTCAGTTATACATGATGATAATACGATCCATGGTATCTTGGATTCAATAAAACAGATGGTAGAGATGCATATGTGTATATTTATAAAATACTTTTGCCGGGTGCAGTGGCTCACATCTGTGATCCCAGCACTTTGGGAGGCCAAGGCAGGCAGATCACTTGAGGACAGCAGTTTAAGACCAGCCTGGCAAACATGGTGAAACCATGTCTCTAATAAAAATACAAAAAAAAAAAAAATTAGCCAGGCATGGTGGTGGGCACCTGTAGTCCCAGCTACTCGGGAAGCTGAGGCAGGAGAAGCACTTGAACCCAGGAGGCGGAGGTTACAGTGAGCTGAGATCGTGCCACTGCACTCCAGCCTGGGTGACAGAGCGAGACTCTGTCTCAAAAAAAAAAAATTGGCTCATGCCTATAATCCAAGCACTTTGGGAGGCCAAGGTGGGCAGATCACCTGAGGTCGGGAGTCCGAGACCAGCCTGACCAACATAGAGAAACCCCATCTCTACTAAAAATACAAAATAGCAGCCATAAAAAATAATGAGTTCATGTCCTTTGTAGGGACATGGATGAAACTGGAAATCATCATTCTCAGCAAACTATCACAAGGACAAAAAACCAAACACCGCATGTTCTCACTCATAAGTGGGAATTGAACAATGAGAACACATTGACACAGGAAGGGGAACATCACACACCGGGGACTGTTGTGGAGTGGGGGGAGGGATAGCATTAGGAGATATACCTAATGCTAAATGACGAGTTAATGGGTGTAGCACACCAACATGGCACATGTATACATATGTAACAAACCTGCACGTTGTGTACATGTACCCTAAAACTTAAAGTATAATAAGAAAATTTTTAAAAAAAATTGAGTTCAAAAAAGCTTAAATTAATTGCTCATGTAACATGCCATATAAAAACAGAATAAAAACTTCAATTCATGTCTTCTGCACCCAAAAAAAAAAAAAATACAAAATAAGCCAGGCGTGGTGGCGCATGCCTGTAATCCCAGCTACTCAAGAGGGCTGAGGCAGGAGAATCGCTTGAACCCAGGAGGCGGAAGGCAGAGGTTGCGGTGAGCTGAGATGGTGTCATTGCAGTCCAGCCCGGGCAACAAGAGTGAAACTCCGTCTCAAAAAAAAAAAAAATTCGAGTATATGCATTTATAGGAAAATAATAACATAGGTATATCTTGTTATATAAAATAGGGTGTGTTCCTGAAGCTTCTGTCTTTAAATAGAATGTTAATAAATCATATCAAGCCTTTGTAAACTATTCATTCTCAGAGGTTCTATGTGTAAATTTGGGTTTAATGTATTAGGTCTGGCCAGGCACGGTGGCTCACGCCTATAAAAATCCTAGCACTTTGGTAGGCCGAGATGGGATGATAGCTTGAGGCCAGGAGTTCAAGACCAGCCTGGTCAACATGGTAAGACTCCATCTCTTTAAAAAAAAAAAAAAAAAAAAAGAAAAATATATATTTTTATATATATGGTCTGAGTAAATAGCTATTTGTATAGACCCAGGTAAATCCTCCTAGAAATCTGTATGTTTGTACGTGTGATAGTTTCATTTATACAATCACTTGTGTATAGCTATTTCTGTAGACCCAGGGTTCTCAACCGGGGGCTAGTTTGCCCCTTGAGGACATTTGGCAATAACATTTTTAGTTGTCACAACTGGAGTTGCTACTACTGCCATCTAGTGGGTGGAGGCCAGGGATGCTGCTCAACACCCTACAGCACACAGGACAGCCTACAGCACACAGGACAGCCCCCAGCAAAGAATCATCTGGCCCAGAATGTCAACAATGCCAAGGCTGAGAAACCCAGATGCAGTCAAGTATTAAATGACATTGACTGATCTAGAGAAACATTTTCAAATGACCTGGATGGCCTGGGGTAGTGGCTCACGCCTGTAATCCCAGCGCTCCAGGAGGCAGAGGTGGAAGAATTGCTTGAGAGCAGGAGTTCCGGATCAAACGACCAGGATGAAAATTCCTTTCTTTTTTTCCATCCTGATAACATTCACAATTGGTTCACTTCCTCTACATTATCCTTTTTTTTTTTTTTTTTTTTGAGATGTAGTCTCACTCTGTCACCCAGGCTGGACTGCAATGGCATGATCTCGGCTCACTGCAACATCGGCCTCCTGGGTTCAAGCAATTCTTATGCCTCAGCCTCCCAAGAAGCTGGGATTACAGGCGTGCACCACCACACCCAGCTAATTTTCGTATTTTTAGTAGAGACAGGTTTTTGCTATCTTGGCCAGGCTGGTCTCAAACTCCTGGACTGAAGCAATCCGCCCACCTCAGCCTCCCAAAGTGCTGGGATTACAGGCGTAAACCACCATGTCTGGCCTTTTTTTTTTTTTTAATCTCCCATACCAAATCCATTAGCAAGTCCTATCAAGTCTGTTTCCAAAAGACTTGCCAAATCTAACCTCTCTCCATCTCTACTCTCATCTATGCAGCATCATCTCCCGCCTGGCCCAGTAGGCAACCTTCCAGCTGCTCTCCCTGCTTCCCCTCTAGCCCCGCACCATCGGTTCTCCTTGCCTCCGGAGTGGTCAGTTTCAAACACTGTTAGAATAAAACTCTAGTTCCTCACCCTGCCCTCAAAATCCAGCATAATCTGAACCTTCCTGGGCTTGTACTTCTCTCCCTGCCCCTGGCTCCAACACACTGCCCTTCTCTCTACCCTCTGCCAATGCTCAATTAGTTCTGAGCCTAGGCCTTTGCACCAACCATTCCCTTCACCTGGAATGCCTCCCCTCGGCTGACATCTACTCTTATTCAGGTCTGGCTCAAATGACAACTGCTTAGAGAACTCTTCTGACCCCTAGTCAATCTCCTTCACAACCCCTCACTTTATTTTCTTTACAGCCCTATCACCATTTGATCGCCATCTGTCTCCCCTCCACTAGGACATCAACTCTAGGGAGCAGGAACTTTGTATATTTATCCCCAGAGCTGGCAGAATTCCTGGTGGAGGACAGGCAGTGAGCAAATATTTGTCTAATAAATACATATGGTATAACTCTTTAAACAAAAAAGTAACATAAAGCTGGCCAGGCATGGTAGCTCATGCTTGTAATCCCAACACTTTGGGAGGCCAAGGCAGGCAGGTCACTTGAGGCCAGGAGTTCGAGACCAGTCTGGCCAACATGATGAAACCCCATCTCTACTTAAAATACAAAAATTAGCTGGGCATGGTGGTGGGCGCCTGTAGTCACAGCTACTCGGGAGGCTGGGGCAGGAGAATCACTTGAACCCGGGAGGTGCAGGTTGCAGTGAGCCAAGATTGCGCCACTGCACTCCAGCCTGGGTGACAGAGCAAGATTCTGTCCCCCAAAAATAAAAAATAAATAAAGCCCCTTAAACTCTGATGATGCTTATGCCAAACATTTCACATGAAATGCTTCTTAAACACAAGCCCTACTCAGAATTCACACTCTATTTCTGTGATTTAGGGATTTAATCTCTTGCTATTTCAGGTTCAGGAATCCAGGAGCTAAAAGAAGAACAAACCCAGTGACTCCTGTCTCTTGGAGTCTGGGCCCAAACTAAACTTGGCTACAGGGAGAGAAAGCCCTAATTAGTGCAGAACTTAAAAACAAAACAAACAAACAAAAACAGAGCTGGGGGTGGGGTATCTAGCTTCAACTGGTGTGGTACTTGCCGACCCTTCTTGGTGAAAAGGCCTATGAATCAGGATTTCTTTGTTTTCTCCTTTTTTTTTTTTTTTTGAGACAGTCTCATTCTGCCGCCCAGGCTGGAGTGCAGTGGCGCGATCTCGGCTCACCGCAACCTCCGCCTCCTGGGTTCAAGTGATTCTCCTGCCTCAGCCTCCCGAGTAGCTGGGATTACAGGCATGCACCACCATGCCTAGCTAATTTTTGTATTTTTAGTAGAGATGGGGTTTCACCATTCTGGCCAGGCTGGTCTCGAACTCCTGACCTCAGGTGATCTGCCCACCTCGGCCTCCCAAAGTGCTGGGATTGCAGGCGTGAGTCGCCATGTCCAGCCTCTTCTTTTTTAAACTGATAAATAAAAATTGTATCTATTATGGCATATAACATGTTTTGATGTATGTATACATTGTGGAATGGCTCAGTCAAGCTCATTACCATATATGCATTACCTCACATACTTATTTTTGTGTGGTGAGAACACTTAAAATCTACTCTTAGCAAATTTCAAGTATATCATATTCATATATATATATATTTGGGTTGTTTTTTTTTTGAGACCCAGGCTGGGGTGCAGTGGCTGAATCACAGCTCACTGCAGCCTCAACCTCCCACCCAGGTTCGAGTGATCCTCCCGCCTCAGCCTCCTGTGTATCTGGGGCTACGGGGGCGTACCACCGCACTCAGCTAATTTTTTTTTTAACTTAAATTTTTAGTAGAGATGGGGGTCTGGCTATGTTGACCAAGATGGTTTTGATCTCCTGAGCTCAAGCGATCCTCCTGCAGGCATGAGCCATTGCACCTGGCC
Source organism: Hylobates moloch (assembly GCF_009828535.3). Classification (NCBI taxonomy): domain Eukaryota; kingdom Metazoa; phylum Chordata; class Mammalia; order Primates; family Hylobatidae; genus Hylobates; species Hylobates moloch. Next base: position 14,812,897 of record NW_026652287.1, on the reverse strand, counting down.
CTGGATCAGGGTTTTCTAATTAAACAATGGGATGTGTTTGGACAATCGGGCTGAATGGAAAGGTATGTATTATAAGCCTCTTCTAGGCAAAGCAGTTAGCCTTAACACAGAGATGAAAGCTATGACCCCAGCCAGCAGGAAGCTAGGTGATTTTTCCTGTATCAAGACACGTACATTAGATATTCCACCGGCCTCAAAAGCTTTCCTTAGTTGCTCCATCTTATCATTCAGGGATTGGTCCTCATGTCACCTTCTCAGAGACCATCCTGGCCTCACTATCTAAAGTCACCATTCACTTTCCTTTTTTATTTTTTATTTTTTTTGAGACAGTGTCTTGCTCTGTCGTCCAGGCTGGAATGCAGTAGCGCCATCATGGCTCACTGGAACCTCGACCTCCCCAGGCTCAGATGATCCTCCCATCTCAGCCTCCCCAGTAGCTGGGACTACAGGCGCATTCTACCATGTACATGCCTATAGTTCTGTATTTTTTGTAGAGATGGGGTTTCGCCATGCTGCCTAGACTGGTCTCAAACTCCTGAGCTCAAGTGATCTACCCAAGTTGGCCTCCCAAACTGCTGGGCCACTGCGCCTGGCACCATTCACTTTCCTTTAACCATCTGATTTTCTTTATAACCATCACTTAGATTTTTTTTTTTTTTTTTTTTTTGAGATGGAGTTTCACTCTTATTGCCCAGGCTGGAGTGCAATGGCGAGATCTTGGTTCACTGCAACCTCCGCCTCTCCAGTTCAAGCGATTCTCTTGCCTCAGCCTCCTGAGTAGCTGGGATTACAGGCATGCACCACCAGGCCCGGTTAATTTTGTATTTTTAGTAGAGAGGGGGTTTCATTATGTTGGTGAGGCTGGTCTCGAACTCCTGACCTCAAGTGATCTGCCCACCTCAGCCTCCCAAAGTGCTGGGATTACAGGCGTGAGCTACCCCGCACGTTTGGTTGATATTTTCTTGATTGCCCGTCATTTTTACGTATTTATTGTCTATCTCTTTCTCAATCCACCCAAACTTGCCGTTTAACTGCTATTGGGCTACACACTGTCTAATAGGGAAATCACATGTGATTACCAACCACTTGAAATGTGGCAAGTCAGAATTCAGATGGGCTGTAAGTATAAAATACACAACACATTTTGAACACTTAGCACAAAAAAAAATCGAAAACATTACAATTTATTTGATTACATGTAGCAGTAATATTTTAGACATGTTGGATTGAAAGAGTTTTTAAATTGTCACCTAGTTCTTTTTTCTTTTTTTTAATGTGGCTACTTGAACATTTTAAATTACATACATGGCTCACATTAAACTTCTGTTGGTCAGGGCTGGCCTAGAGGGTGCCTGGCACGTAGCAGACACTCAACAAATATTTGTTGAATGAATAAGTGAAGTCTAACCATTGCTCTGAAGATTTCAACTGTTGCCCATTTTATTTCCTTTACAATGGGCTTTATTCCATTTGAAAATAAGTTAAAACTCTGGCCTTTTTTGTACAGTAACTTGGCAGCTCTCAACAACCCTGCCCACACCCTCAAAACGAAGTTGTCAATCTTTAGGAAAACCCCAGAACTGGAAACAGATTTCTGTTAAAAAGGGAGGCTAGCTACAGATTGCTTTCAGATTGAACTGCAAGGAGGCAATGGAAATGAAACGGAAGCTATAAAAAGATTCACATAGGATCTACACAAACAGTAGGGGCCCTTTTAAAAAGAATTATTCGGGTAACACTCACTGAAAAGAAAGCCCTTATCTAGATGGGAAGGGGAGAGAGCTGCTTTTAACTCAATGCCTGACTTCAGCAAACAAAGAAATGTCATTTCCTAAATTAAAAAGTAACACCACCCCAGGGAATACCCAGATTTCAACCTTCCTACCCACAATAACAAGCCATCAGCAATCAGAATCCTCCAGACCAGGATGAAGCTTGAACTTGGCTGCAAGATTACAATGAAGTTCTGGAATAAATTCTGAGCCCTAGGCCTTGACCCTGTTCTGAAAATTTCTCCTAAGGAAATTACATTTAAACTCGGGTCCTTCAAGAGCTGGGACTCCCGGAATCAATTCTAAATCTATCCCAAGTTTCTATACAGGTGGGGTTCCGAGGGAAGGTCGTTGGAGGGGAGAGGGCCAAGGCATGCATGTGTCTTGGGTTTTTTTTCCCCTTGCATAAGAGACACACCTTTCCCACTGAGATTTTATGTTCATCTGGGCTGGCTTGAGGTATATCCAATATCCTCTGACTTCCACGCTGTCTTCTGATGGGGATGGCAGTTAACAAGAATAGATGCAAGGTCCCCACCCATCAGTGTATCCTAAATTTGCCTGATCATACATGTCACCAGGGATCAGCATCTCCAGTCCCGCCCCACCTCCACTGAATTAATCTCCAGTGGGAAAGGCTGGGAATAGATTGTTTCAATAGGGAACCCAGATCCCATTTTTACCGGGTCCCAACCACCCTCCGAGGCAGATACTAGAATTATCCCATTTTGCAGATCAAAACTGAGAGGTGGGTGGCGGTGGTTCAGTGGCTCGTCCACTGTCACGATCACACAGCTTGTGAGGGGCAGAGGTGACTCCCATCCAGACATGCGAGTTCGTCCCCTGGCACCTGGGTACCCAGGGGCACCCACCCCCTTTGGGATCTCCGTTTTAGGGCTTGGTGCCCCCCCGCCCCGAGTCCCACCCGGGAGCCCCCTCTATCCCCGTCGGGGGATCTCCTCCCGCAGAAGCCCGATCTTCCCGATCCTGTCGCCGGCGGGAGTCAGGGTGGCGGCCACTGACAACGAAAGTGAAACAAAGCTGGTCGCCGGGCGCGCACCCCCGCCAGCCCCGCGCGGACCTCCCAGGCCGGACGCCCCCGCCGCGTCCAGCCCCCGCCCCGCCCCGCCGAGCCCGCCCCGGGGTCGCCTCCCCCCTCCCCGGGGAGAACCGGGCCAGGGCCCCGCCGGGCGGGAACGGGCGCGCCCGGCCCCACTCACCTCCGGCCTCCATGGAGGACGCGCGCGGCCCCCGCGGCAGGCGGCGGGCGCCTCAGCCCCCCGGGCCGCAGGCCCTCATGCCGCCCCCGCGCCGCCCGCCCCGGCCCGGCCGCCGCCGCCGCCGCCCGGAGAGGCCATCAGCTGCTTCCCGTCACATGGCGGTGGGCGCGGGCGTAGACGCGCGGGGGCGGGGCGCAGGGGAAACGGAGGGGGGGTGCGGACGGGATAAAAACGGGGGGG
>NW_026652287.1:14753877-14804721 GCF_009828535.3 Hylobates moloch | reverse complement strand
GGGGGGGCAGTTGAGGGAAAAGATGGAAAATCGGGGGGGCGGTACGCTGACTGGATAAAAGCCGAGGGGTTGCTGAGGGGAAACGGGGGCGGGGAAGACGCGCGAACCAGATAAAAATGGGGCAGGGGTGGGGGGAGCTGAGCGGAAACTGGGTGGGGCGCGAACGGGATAAAACCCAGGGGTTGTGCGGGGTCCTGAGGGGAACTAGCGCCGGATAAAAACGGGGAAGGGAGGGAGGTGGACAGGGCTGAGGGAAACCGGGGAAAGGGGAGCGATAGAAACCGGAGCAGGGGAAGCCGGCTCAGGGGAAAAGGGGGTGTTGGAGAGTGGGTAGAGCCGGGCCGAGGGAAAAACCAAGCGGGGGAAGCGGCGATCCGGGGAAAACGGAGAGAGTAGGACTGAGGGCGGTGGGGGGAAGGGGAACCAAAGGGGCTGAAGCGAAGTCGAGGGGAAGGGCAGGTGAAAATGGAGCTATGCAAAGCCCGATGAGGGGGGAACGAGTAAAAATAGGGGCGGGAGAAATAGGGTGGAGGGAACACTGGCCGAGAAGAAACCTGGGGGAGAGATGGGCTTAGGGGAAAATGGGGAGGGGGTGGAAGGAAGGTGTAATAACCGGGTGCTGGGGGTTGGGGAGGACGTAAGAATTGAGAGGTGCGGCGAGGGTCAAGGCTAGGGTAAAACGAGGGGGGCTACTCAATGGCTCCGGTAATGGGAGAGGGAAGTGAGGAGAAAATGGGGCGGTGGGGAGAGGAGGGCAGGGTGAAAACCGGAGTGGGGGTGGGAACGAGATAAAAAACGGGGCAGGAGCGATTCGGAAGAAGACTGTCCCCTTAACTACCTACTGCGACAGCCTCGCCTGTCCCCGTCCCCCTGAGAAACCTGCTCTCCCTGTCTACCTGTATAGCCTCAAGAAATGGCTCGCTTGGGTCAGACGCCCCCTTGCTAACATTCCAGGGCCAGGGCAGGAGTCATCATGGAGAATTTTCATGCCTGAAAGACCCCATTTCTTAGTTGTCCGGTCCCCAGTAGGGTCAGTGGCTTGGGGATTTCTTACTGAGCTCAGCTCATTGTCCCCAAAATGCCTTCCCTTACCCCCAACTCGAGCGCTTCCCTTTCCTGCTTTGGGCCCAAGCTCTTCCCTCGGTTCTTGGTGTCAGCTTCATTCAAGTCACTCTCCCGCCTCTCGTTCCTTTCTCCCCGCCTTTCTTCACTTCCCTCCAAGTGCCCTCTCCATTTCCTGGTCACTGGTCCCAGAGCTCCGCATCGCAGTGGTTCCATTTTAAACTTCTTTGCTTTCTAAGGCAACCTATGTTTTCTACGGTAACTGAGGTTCCCGTGTTCTTTTTCACCATGGTCTCTCCGTTTTAATGTTTTGGGTTTTTTACCCAGGCCCCTGTTTTATGAGCCCTGGGTACGACCTTCCTGTGTCCCGTTTGGCCTCCTGGGTTACAATCCTGTTCACCCCGCTTGGCCGGTTTTTTTTTTAACCTGCCAGTTTCTCAGTCTCCCCCTTTTCCGCTGGCTGCCTGTCCCTTTCTCGCCGCCCATTTTAACTTTAGCATGCCCCGTTCTCACCCTTCATTTTCCACTGGGTATTTTTTATGTTTCCCAATTTTAAAAACGGCCCAGCGCACCCCTTTTTCTGGGCCTCCACTTTTATCTCTGGCACCAGTGTTGGCCTGCTCCACCTCTGCTCCCATTTAATCGCTAATTTCCTGCCTCCTGAGGACCCCCGTTTTATTGTCCAGCCTCCCCCCTCCCATTTTTCTCTTCTCTAATTTTCTGAGTCTCCGTTTTTTTGTCTCCCAAATACCTTCGATTCCTGGAATCTCACAGGCCTCATTTTTATGTACACGTCATGGAAAAGAATAAAAGGGCAAGGGCACAGGGCGCAATGGCTCATGCCTGTAATCCCCGCACTTTGGGAGGCCAAGGCGGGCAGATCACCTGAGGTCAGGAGTTTGAGACCAGCCTGGCCGATATGGCCAAACCCAACCTCTATTAAAAATACAAAAATTAGCTGGGCGTGGTGGCAGGCAACTGTAAACCCAGCTACTCGGGAGACTGAGGCAGGAGAATCACTTGAACCCAGGAGGCGGAGGTTGCAGTGAGCTGAGATCTTGCCATTGCACTCCAGCCTGGGCAATAGAGCGAGACTCCGTCTCGAGAGAAAAAAAAAAAAAAAAAGAAGCGGGGCTGAGGTGAGGAGAAGAATATTGTTACCAATTTTTAAAAAGCCAGTAAAAAAAAAAATTTTTTTTTGGCAAGTTCGTTTTTCCAAGTCTTTCAATTTACTAATCAGGTCTCAATCAAGATCACAAAAGCACTTACTTAAAAATAGCTTTATTCCATTATCTTTTAAAAAATGCATATGATAACCTCAGAACTAATTTCTCCCAACCTCCCCCCACCACATCTTAAAATGTAAATAATGGAGAAGGAGCTGCTTATTTTTCTTTGCAGCAGTTCCTGGCCAGTCCCAACGTGAGAAATATCAGGTGGCACTTACTGCGTCATAATACATTTTACCTAGTAAGGATGATTTTCTAAGTCTCAGTGCATGGGTTATTGCAATTTTCCATCTTGTGTTTTCCTGCAGCAATTATGGGGCTTGTATGTGCTTGTGAGAATTGGAGCTAATATCAAAGCCACAGAATTGTGGAGGCCCCCTTCCCAGGGTCCACCAGGTTTTGAGAAAAACAAAAAAGTCAGTTGCAATGGACCTGAAGTGTTTATCTTCCTGGTCCTGATAAATAGATCTCATGGTCTCTAAGTTAACAATACATGCAGGGCTGGGCGTGGTGGCTCATGCTTGTAATCCCAGCACTTTGGGAGGCCGAGGCGGGCGGATCACGAGATCAGGAGATCGAGACCACGGTGAAACCCCGTCTCTACTAAAAATACAAAAAATATTAGCCGGGCATGGTGGCGGGCGCCCGTAGTCCCAGCTACTCGGAGAGGCTGAGGCAGGAGAATGGCGTGAACCCGGGAGGCGGAGCTTGCAGTGAGCCGAGATGGCGCCACTGCACTCCAGCCTGAGAGATAAGATTTTTTTTAAAGCACAGTGTAACAACTTGGACTTTGCCACACAAACTGTAATCCACTGTCAACAAGCTTGTGGATTTGGGCATGGATCATCTTAAAGAAGCCCGAATTCTTCAAAATATCCTTAAAACTTGAAGACCTGGATTTTACCTGACCCTGGATATTAATGTGCACACAGGACTCAGATGTGTGATGGCAGTCACAGCTCAGCTGGTCAAACATTTATAGTGTTTGGCACCAGGACCATGAAGCTCCCATTTGGTAGTGGAAAAACCCTCAAATATTTCCTATCAACAGATGTGTGTGCAAGAGGAAGAGGAAGTTGTGGAAAATATCCCAGTGATCCTACTAAACATTCTCTGCTAGGGTTTTTTTTTTCACCTCAACAGTTTTTGTGTTTTCTTTTAATCTTGTTGCCTCTGAGTAGTAGATTCTTCAGTTCTGGAATTTGGTTGCCAAAGACTCGAAAGGAGAGACTCACTCAGTAATTCAGTGACTTTAGAAGCAAGCTGAGTATCTCATTCTAAAATGACCCTGATTTACACTGTTGAGAATGGTTAAGTACGTGGGGTACCTTGCAGCAAAAGACAAAAAGCAAAAAGCCAGTAGAACTGCAATTCACAGCTATTCCTGAGGGGTGCACATTGCAGCCCACTCTTGAGCTCCCCAATGTTCTGAGCAGAGGACAGGGCATACTTCTAGTGATTTGCTTAGTTTAATCCCTTCATCCAGGAAAACAGACCTTCCCCAACCACACCTGCAGGGTTACTTCAGACAACCAGCTTCTCTAGTCCCAGTTCCTAGAATTGGAGAAAGGAAGTTCCCCTTTAAGCCCTAGGTCCTGCCCACTAGAGCAGATACGCAACATTAAAGAGTCCAAATTCAAGTCAGTTTTTCATATTTAGCAAACATCCATTGCACCCTTATAAGGTCCTTGACTTTAAGAAATTTATATGAAATCAGAAAACTTAAATCTTGAAACTATACAAGGATCTACTGGAAGCATCAGCAGGCTAAACTCATCACATGGTATTTTCATTCCAAATTTAGTGTTATTGATCAGCGTACCCTCAGAATATCCTTAAGAAGCAGGAAGGAAACAAGTTTTCCTCTTCCCATTTCCAAGACTGAGAAACAGTCCAGATGAGCTGGTTTGCCCAAGCAATTCTTATCACCAGATACTCTGTTATTAAACGTGTCTCCTGCCTTCTTTGAAAGCAACAGGAGAAATGAAGCATAGGAAAGTCTGCAAGCTAATAGTGTATCACCTAGGAGGCTTGTGTATAAATATGAAGCTCTGCAAAATGTAGTTATAATGAAAGGCACTTCCTATTACCAGCTCCCTAACTCTTTTTAAAAGAATTCTATCTCCAGGGAAATAAAACTGGTTAAGACAGTGCTCTGATATGCCTAGTTTAGTTCCTTCATCCAAGAAAACAGACCTTCCCCAACCACACCTGCAGGGTTACTTCAGACAACCAGCTTCTCATTTTAGAGTCCCAGTTCTTAGAATTGGAGAAAGGAAGTCTCCCTTTAAGCCCTAGGTCCTGCCCACTAGAGCAGATACGCAACATTAAAGGGTACAAATTCAAGTCAGATTTTCATACTTAGCAGGTAATCTTACAAAGATATTTTTCAATAAATGGATTATGTTTTTCAATGAATGGATCTTACAAAGATGTTTTTCAATAAATGGAAGGAAAGATGTGTGTGCTTGGTTTTTTTGCTGAGACCCAAATGTTGCCAGTGCAAGCCCCCACTAGGGGTACAGGTCGAATCAAAGCTGAATGAAGAGCTCATCTTCAATGTAGCTTTCCAAGCTTTCAGAACGAGACAACAATAAGTGAGCGATTTCCTCATCTATTTTACAGGTGAGGAAATTGAGGCCGAGAGAGGTAAAGAGTCATGCTCTAGCCCATGAAAGAAGGAAGCAACAGAGCCCAGATTCAACTTCAGGTGTTTCTAACTCCAAAGCCTGAACCAAACTGCCTTCCTCTGATTGACATTGGTACCTGGAACTTCACCTGTTCCAAGGAGCTGATATTTGCAAGGTGGCGTGGCTGAGGCAGGAGAATTGCTTGAACCCGGGAGGCAGAAGTTGTGGTGAGCCGAGATCATGCCATTGCACTCCAGCCTGGGCAACAGAGGGAGACTCCGTCTCAAAAAAAAAAAAAAAAAAAAAAAAAAAGGTGGCAAAAGGCACCAAGACCCAGTGCTTCCCTGACCTCTGCTCCCTCTAAATCAGCATCTATCACAGTAGATCAACCTGGATAAAGCCAGGATTCACAGCAGAAGTGGCACCTCAGACACCGAAGCAGCTTTCCTTCTCAAAGCTTTTAAACATCATTGGGAAAACTAGAGCAAATCAAACCAATGTTTTTCAATACATGGAAGGAAAGATGTGTGTGCTTGGTTTTGTTTTTTGCTGAGACCCAAATGTTGTTAGTGCCAGCCCCCGCCAGGGGTGCAGGTTGAGTCAAAGCTGAATGAAGAGCTCGTCTTCAATGTAGCTTTCCAAGCTTTTGGAGCAAGACAACCATGGACCATCCTCTTCTTCAGACTGGCCTGTCTTCTTCTTGAACAATGTCACTTTGCTCCTCACTGCTGTCATCTGCACAGGGGGGGAAATAACCCAATGCTTTGTAGTCAGAGTGTGATTCTATTTCCACTATCAGTCGTCAACTCAGTGATTTCTAGTCCTTTCCTGGTGAGCCACAGAATGGGATCTCGTGGAGAAGAAGGTAGGGTGTGTTTTCCCCTTTTCACCTGTTTTCTACATTCAAAACCTCTAGGCGTGCTTGATACCAGCCACCCTTCATGTCCTCGGCTCACACCCCTCCCCTCACCTGAAACACCCTCTCTCCTTTCTGCTTATTCCAACTCAGCCGTCCTAACACCTTGCTTCTTGTCCACCTCTTCCACAAAGCTTCCCCTAACCGGCGCACCTCTCCAGGCTCTTATCTTTCTCTGAGGTCCTGTAATTTTTGGTGCAGTGGCACGATCTCAGCTCACTGCAGCCTCGACTTCCCAGGCTCAGGTGATTCTCCCACCTCAGCCTCCCAAGTAGCTGGGGCTACAGGTACATGCCACCATACCCAGCTAATTTTTTGTATTCTTAGTAGAGACACGTTTTGCCATGTTCCCAAGGCTGGTCTCAAACTCCTGAGCTCCAGCGATCCGCCCACTTTGGCTTCCCAAAGTGCTGGAATTACAGGCATGAGCAACCGCACCTATAATTTTTAAATATGCTGTCTATCAGGCAATTAATCAAATATCTTCCTGCAACAGCTCCTCTACTGCTCTCTCAAAATGTTGGTTCAGTCTTGCTCCTGTTTCCATTTCCCCTGTGGGTTTTAGTTTGTTCCCCTAAACTGGTCTTTTTTTTTTTTTTGAGACAGAGTCTCACTCTGTCACCCAGGCTGAAGTGCAGTGGCACAATCTCGGCTCACTGCAGCCTCCGTCTCCCGGGTTCAAGTGATTCTCCTGCCTCGGCCTCCCAAGTAGCTGGGATTACAGGCACCTACCAGGCCCAGCTAATTTTTGTATTTTTAGTAGAGATGGGGGTCTCACCATGTTGGCCAGCCTGGTCTCAAAGCCCTGACCTCAAATGATCCACCTGCCTCAGCCTCCCAAAATGCTGGGATTATAGGCATGAGCCACTGCACCTGGCCTGAAGTGGTCTTGTAAAGCTTCCTGCATGCAGACACTACCAGTCACTCTTTTCTATTCTCTCACAATGCCCATATTGTGCCTACCCTAGACCAGGACCTTGATAAGTGTTTGTCAATTTGATTTTCATGCTGGTAGTTGACAGTAGTCTCAGGTTCTAGACTAAAGTTTAGCTATCTTCCCCAGCCTTTTAAAAAACCAAACTCACCCCTTAGAGATTTCCTGCTGGGAAGCTCACTGCAGCAGTTCAGAGGTTTGTGGGCTTTTTTTTTTTTTGAGACAGATTTCCTACTGCTGCCCAGACTGGAGTGCAGTGGCGTGATCATAGCTCACTGCAGCCTGGACCTCCTACACTCAAGCGATCCTCAGCCTCCCAAGTAGCTGGGATCACAGATGCACACCACCATGCCCGGCTAATTTTTCATTCTTTTTTTTTTTTTTTTTTTTTTTTTTTTTTTTGTAGAGACAGAGTCTCACCATGTTGCCCAGGCTAGTCTCAAACTTCTGGGCTCAAGTGATCTTCCCACCTTGGCCTCCCAAAGTGCTGGGATGACAGGCGTGAGCCAACGCGCCTTTTTTTGTTTGTTTTCTGTTTGTTTGTTAAAGGAAAAAGCGCTTACCTTGTAGATCCTGGAATCCATTTCCCATCTGTTCTATGTTCCCATTTACCAAGGCGGTCACTCTGTGAATGTGGTCCTGCTTAGGTCTTTCTTTTGGCAACTCCTCTCTCTCATGTGCTCCCTCCTCTTCCTCTACTGCAGCATCTTCCTGCTCCTCCTCCTCTTCCTCTTCTGAATCCACCAAAACCATGACATCATCCATGTTTTGTCCCCTAATTTCCAAAGGGGAAAAATAATCAAGAAGATTTCTTATTTTTCCCAACTTCAGCCCTCACTGAATAGGAAACACTAGATTATTTGCAACCCCATTCGTAATATGGAAAATTCCTCATGCACGCAGCTTGGTGAAGTAATGAGATGATGGTGTGGTAACCACAGAGATGCTGCCAAATTGCTTCAGATGATGGTATCTCATGCTGGGTTGATTACTCCCCTGCTCCTTGGGCAGGTGACCATGTTGTCCCAGGCATCTACCATTTCATGTCCCCTTACAGCAGGTAGACAAATGTTTTTCCTTTTCTGAAATGCCCTCATTCTGCTCTACTTACCAAAATCTCTCCCTCTCCTCATTTTGGAAGACCCAGGTAAAGGTAAAGTCCTCTCCCTCCCACTAACGACCTGAACGAATTGCATTTAGAGTCCACACTGTAGTTTATTTACCAGCAGCTCACTAGCGCTGCCTACCCAGCCAGACTTTGCATTTCAGACTATGCATTTCTTTTTCTTTTCTTTTTTTTTTTCTTTTTCGAGATGGAGTCTTGCTCTGTTGCCCAGGCTGGAGCACAGTGGCGTGATCTTGGCTCACTGCAACCTCCACCTCCTGGGTGCAAGCAATTCTCCTGCCTCAGCCACCCAAGTAGCTGGGACTATAGGCACGCACCACCACATCTGGCTAATTTTTGTATTTTTAGTAGAGACGTGGTTTCAGCATGTGGCCAGGCTGGTCTCGAATGCCTGGCCTCAAGTGATCCACCCACCTCGGCCTCCCAGAGTGCTGGGATTATAAGCATGAGCCACCGTCCCCAGCCTGGACTATGCATTTCTTCTTTTTGGTTTTTTTTTTTTTCTCTTTTTTTTTTTTTTTTTTTTGAGACAGAGTTTCATTCTTGCTGCCCAGGCTGGAGTGCAATGGCACAATCTTGGCTCACTGCAACCTCCGCCTCCCAGGTTCAAGCGATTCTCCTGCTTCAACCTCCCAAGTAGCTGGGATTACAGGCATGCGCCACCACGTCTACCATGTCCAGCTAATTTTTTGCATTTTTAGTAGAGGTGGGGTTTCTCCATGTTGGTCAGGCTGGTCTCGAACTCCCAACCTCAGGTGATCCACCCGCCTCAGCCTCCCAAAGTGCTGGGATTACAGGCATAAGTCACCACACCCGGCCAAACAGTCAAACTTTTTTTTTTTTTTTCCAGACAGAGTTTCAGTCTTGTTGCCCAGGCCGGAGTACAGTGGCGCGATCTCGGCTCACTGCAACCTCCGCCCCCCTGGGTTCAAGCAATTTTCCTGCCTCCGCCTCCTGAGTAGCTGGGATTACAGATGTGCGCCACGACCCCCGTCTAATTTTGTATTTTTAGTAGAGACAGGGTTTCTCCATGTTGGTCAGGCTGGTCTCAAAATCCTGACCCAAGGTGATCTGCCTACCTCAGCCTCCCAGAGTGCTAGGATTAAGGCGTGAGCCACTGCACCCGGCCTGGACTATGCATTTCTTAAGGAAGAAAGAATGAACACCACAGGTCAGTCACCTGCCCGAGGAGCTGTGTTACATTGTCATTTAATCTTCACAAGCCCCCTGGTGAAACAAATCAGGAGCTTAAGGCTCAGAAAGGGTCAGGGATTTTCTATGGGTACAGGGCTTGGGAATGGCACAGCTGTCATTTGAACCCAGGTCCAATGGTCTCAATGCCTTTTGCTACTATACCACACTGATGCCTCCGGTGAGAAATAAGCCCAGGGAATGACAGACTTACTGAGAGAATGGCCCTCCAATTCAGGGCAGTAAAGGTAATGTTTTGCTATGAAAGATGGTCCCAGATCAATAATATCCTGTCATTTTGAATAGGTAAAGAACTGTTTTTCCATAGGATCATAGAGAAGAGTACTCTGCTCCCACCCAGAATCTCCTTAGGAAATGAAATACACAAGTTCCATTTGGTTCCTTCACCCCTACTGGGGTTTCCTTTTGAGAGGGGGTTCTGGGCATGCTCATAGTAGTCTTCCAAAACACTGTAAAACTGGCTGGGTGCAGTGGCTCATGCCTGTAATCCCAGCACTTTGGGAGGCTGAGGCGGGCAGATCACTTGAGGCCAGGAGTTCGAGACTAGCCTGGCCAACATGGTGAAACCCTGTCTCTACTAAAAATACAAAAATTAGCCAGGCGTGGTGGTGCGCACCTGTAATCCCAGCTACTCGGAAGGCTGAGGCAGGAGAATGGCCTCAACCTGGGAGGTAGGGATTGCAGTGAGCTGAGATCGCGCCACTGCACTCCAGCCTGAGCAAGAGAGAGAGATTCTGTCTCAAAAAAAAAAAAAGAAAAAAAGAAAAAAAAACTGTAAGACCATGACTGATTATTTCTTTTAGCTCTTTTTAGAAAATTAAATAAAACAAATGCATGAATGACTGGCTCAAAATGTACACATTGTCTTTCTGTCTCAATGATCGACCTGCAATGTGTCCAGCCCTGAGGTTTGGTGTTGTAAAAGAACACAGACTTTGGAATTGATTAGACCTGGACCTCAAGGAATACACTGCTGCTTTCTTCCGGAATGAGCTTGCAGAAATTACTTCACTGAGCCTCCATCCCCTTATCTGGAAAATGGAGATGTCACCACCACCCTAAGGAGATGATGAAAGGGTTTATAAGAATACCTGATGAAACCCCTACACCAGTGTCTAGCACATCGTAGGTCCTCAATGGTAGTTGCTATTATTGTTCTTAAGAAAGGAAGGGAACAAAACAAGTGAAGACATGCGGGAATGGGTGTTTGGTTTGATTCTGGGGAACACTCACCTGAAAGTGCTTCCTACTGAAGAGAGAAAGGAAAAACCATTAATATCCAGTAACATCCGCTTCAACCTCACAGGTTCTTAATCGGGCTAACATTTACTAGGGGAACAAATAAGAAAACTGACTCAATATGACAGGTGATAGGGTGTCCCGGGATGGTACTTAGGTGACTTATTACTGTATATCTTGACCCAGCAAAGAAGCCCAGAGAACAGAACTTCAGGTGGGAGCATGACAGGGGCCATCCTTCCCCACCCCGCACCTTTTCAAAAGCCTGGAAGAGAAGCTAAAGGACCCAGGGAGCCCTTACCTTTCCAGCAGAACACAGGGCTGTAATACAACAGAAGCCCTGAGGTAATGGCCAGTCCCAGCAGAAGGAGGCTCACAATGGTTCCCACAATCCCCCCGATATTTAAAGGTTCTGTAAAGACAAATCACACCATTGATTCTTCCATCAGATATGTGTGCAATTAGAACAACACTTCCCTTTCTCTGCGTGGATCCAGTTCTTGTCTTATCTTGATTCCTGACCTTGGGTAAGGCTTATGACCTGTCTGTAATGCCAGATAAATATTTTGTCACCCAACCTCAGAGAGTTTGTGGGGATCAGATGGAGCAGGGGATGTGAACAAACAATGGAAAGTTAAAATCTCTCTGTCTACCAAACATTGAGACTATTTCTAAGACCATGGTAAGTAAGAGTGTGAGAGTTATCAATGCCATGATAAACACAGTGATCAACAGAACAGAACAGAGATCCAGGAAGGGGTCCACACGTAAATATACTTGATAAATGACAGGGTATTGAGCAAAGGAAGCACTATTTAAGAATTGGTACTAGAGCCTGGGTGCGGTGGCTCACGCCTGTAATCCCAGCACTTTGGGAGGCCGAGGCAGGCAGATCACCTGAAGTCGGGAGATCGAGACCAGCCTGACCAACATGGTAAAACCCTGTCTCTACTAAAAATACAAAATTAGCCAGGCGTGGTGGTGCATGTCTGTAATCCCAGCTACTTGGGAGACTGAGGCAGGAGAATCGCTTGAACCTGGGAGGCGGGGATTGCGGTGAGCCAAGATCGCGCCATTGCACTCCAGCCTGGGCAACAAGAGTGAAATTCCATCTCAAAAAAAGAAAGAGAGCCAGGCGCGGTGGCTCATGCCTGTAATCCCAGCACTTTGGGAGGCCGAGGCGGGTGGATCACAAGGTCAGGAGGTCAAGACCATCCTGGCTAACACAGTGAAACCCCATCTCTACTAAAAATACAAAAAATTAGCTGGGCATGGTGGCGGGTGCCTGCAGTCCCAGCTACTCAGGAGACTGAGGCAGGAGAATGGCATGAACCCGGGAGGCAGAGCCTGCAGTGAGCCGAGATCACACCACCGCACTCCAGCCTGGGTGACCGAGCAAGACTCCGTCTCAAAAAAAAAAAAAGAAAGAAAGAGGAGGGGAGGGGAGGGAAAGAAAAGAAGGAAAATAGGAAAGGGAAAAGGGAGAAGAGAAAGGGAAAGGGAGAAGGGAAGGGAAGAAAGAAAGAGGCCAGGTGTGGTGGCTCATGCTTGCAATCTCAACACTTTGGGAGGCTGAGATGGGAGGATCACTTGAGGACAGGAGTTCAAGACCAACCTGGTCAACACAGTGTGACCTCATCTGTATAAAAAATAAAATAAAAAGAAGTATAGACATATATAGTATTTATTTTTCTAAACTCAAATTTAAGCAGGCATCCTGTTTTTAAAGTTCTATTGCTATTTTCTTCTTTTTGAGGTGGATTCCCGCTCTGTCGCCCAAGCGGAAGTGCAGTGGCGTGATCTCGGCTCACTGCAACCTTCGCCTCCCAGATTCAAGCGATTCTGCCTCAGCCTTCCGAGTAGCTGGGATTACAGGCAACTGCCACCATGCCCAGCTAATGGTCTCAAACTGCCAACCTCAGGTGATCTGCCCATCTCAGCTTCCCAAGTAATTTTGTATTTTTAGTAAAGATGGGGTTTCACCATACTGGCCAGGCTGGTCTCAAACTCCTGGCCTCAAGTGATCCACCCGCCTCGGCCTCCCAAAGTGCTGGGATTACAGGCGTGAGCCACCGTGCCCAGCCCTATCGTTGTTTCCAGATCTGGCCCTGAGACATACAGGTAACCTAATGCATGTTGGTACTATTCTGTATCCTCGGTGGGATGATCGTTTCTTAGGGGTTCATTTTGCTGTTATGCTTTACAACTGACATACACTAGATATCTATTCATTGGTGTGTATAGATAGTATGTAATTTTTGCTATCTATGCAAATATTAGTGAGTTTAGGGTTGGATAATAATTTCTTCCAGCCACCTTGTCAAGTCATAAGCAAGCAGACATGCCTTCTCCCAGCTGGCAGTGACCCACGTGTAGGGAGGCACCAGGCTGTCCTCATGCTGATGCTGGGTACTCTGAAGCTCTGAACCCTCCTCCTTCAGGCCCAGTTCCACCACTCACCTCTCACACTCAGCCAGATTTCCACCTCCCTCACCCCTACAGCGCTGTCAGCTCGGCAGACGTAGTAGCCCTCATCCAGGTCCTGGGAGCAGTTGTGGATGGTGAGGGTGGAGTTCTGGCCATCCTGGGTAATGAGATGGCGGCTGCTGGGCTGCATGACCACCTTGGGCTGGGTAAGGTTCCTCAGCCACAGGATCTTGGCAGGGGGGTAGGCCCCAGACACCTGGCATGTAAGTGTCACATTGCCCCCAACGAAGCAAGTCTTCATGGGCTCAGAGAGAAGGGAGGGACCCCCTGGTGATCAGAAGGTAAACAAAGACAGATGTTTAAAGAGATTCAAGTCACCGCCTGAGATCTGCAAGAAAACTATGGTAGTCTTTTTTTTTTTTTTGAGATGGAGGTTTTGCTCTGTTGCCCAGGCTGGAGTGCAGTGGCGCAATCTCAGCTCACTGCAACCTCTGCCTCCCTCCCAGGTTCAAGCAATTCTCCTGCCTCAGCCTCCCCAGCTGGGATTACAGGCATGCGCCACCACACCTGGCTAATTTTTGTATTTTTAGTAGAGACAGGGTTTCACCATGTTGCCCAGGCTGGTCTCAAACTCCCAACCTCAGGTGATCTGCCCATCTCAGTCTCCCAAAGTGCTGGGATTACAGGCGTGAGCCACCACATCCGGCCCCAGTCCCCTTTATCTGTGATTTCACTTTCTGAGGTTTCAGTTACCACAGTCGACTACAGTCCAAAAATATTAAATGGAAAATTTCAGAAATGAACAATTTTTTTTTTTGAAATGGAGTCTCACTTTGTCACCCAGACTGGAGTGCAGTGGTGTGATCTTAGCTCACTGCTTCCTCTCTCACTATGGATCTCTGCATAAGCTGGCTCCCCTTTACCTTCTGTCATGAGCAGAAGCAGCCTGACGCTCTCACCAGAAGCCAAGCAGATGCTGGTGCCATGTTTCTTGCACAGCCTACGGAACTATGAGCAAATAAACTAATTTTCGGCTAGGCACAGTGGCTCACACCTATAATCCCAGCACTTTAGGAGGCCGAGGCAGGTAGATCACTTGAGGTCAGTTCGAGACCAGGGTGGCCAACATGGTGAAACCCCATTTCTACTAAAAATACAAAAATTAGGTGGGCGTGATGGTGCACGCCTCTAGTCCCAGCTACTCAAGAGGCTGAGGCAGGAGAATCGCTTGAACTTGGGAGGCAGAGGTTGCAGTGAGCCAAGATCATGCCACTGCACTCCAGTGTGGGCAACAGAGCGAGACTCTGCCTCAAAAAATAATAAAAAAATTTTTTTTCTTTATAAACTACCCAGCCTCAGGTATTCCTTTACAGCAATAGTAAATGGACAGACACAAAAGATGATGAACCTCATCTGTCTTGTTCACTGCTCCATCCTCAGCACTTAGAAACTGTACCCGGCACATAGCAGGTGCTCAATTAGTATTTGTCAAGTAGACAATAGCTTGGACTAGAATGAAGAAGCTTGAACTAAGCATCTCTAAAATTTGAAAAAAATGAAACATAAAGAAAAAGAAAGGAAGAAAGGGAAGGAACTCAGTCCACTCTGACATCCAGGGATTTCTTCCTCAGAAGAACTCTCAAATGCTTCTCCTAGGATAAAGGAAGGCAGGGGAACTCCAACCCCAAGACAAAGCAAAACAGACTCACTGATCTGCACCACGCAGCTGGCGCCCGACTCTGGCCCGACTATGTGGTTCGTAACACACTTGAACTTCTTGCCATCCGACAGCTGGGACTCGCTCAGCATTTCCACCCCCAGCTTTGACTTCCCCACGATTACACCTCCTGGCTCTTCTATCCACAGGAAGTCAGGGTCAGGATATCCCCCATCCCAGCGACAGGTAAGCTGCAGCATGAATGATCCTGATGCCATCTGTGCCCAGCACTGGGGAGCTGATGGAGGGGGGTCTGCAAAACACCAGAGGAGAGCATGGGCTGAATCACAGACTCAGGATCCGCCACTGGGCTGGCTCTAAGGATGGCGGAACCAGGGTCTCAGGGAGGCATCAACCCCAGTTAGTGTTAGCGTCTAATAGCTCCTAGCATAAATTCATGCGTGACAACAGTCAGGCTTCCTCTGTTGGGTGTTAAATTTCTGGGGACCTGGGTCTCATTTCTTTTTCTTTTTTCTTTTTGTTTTTGAGAAGGAGTTTCGCTCTTTTTGCCCAGGCTGGAGTGCAGTGGCACAATCTTGGCTCACTGCAACCTCAACCTCCCAGGTTCAAGCAATTCTCCTGCCTCAGCCTCCCAAGTAGCTGGGATTACAGGCATGCGCTACCACACCCCGCTAATTTTTGTATTTTTAGTAGAGACAAGGTTTTGCCATGTTGGTCAGGCTGCTCTTGAACTCCTGACTCAGGTGATCCACCCGCCTCAGCCTTCCAAAGTGTTGGCATTACAGGCGTGAGCCACCGCATCTGGCCTCACTTTTGCATTTCTTACTTATTTTTTCTTTTCTTTTCTTTTCTTTTTTTTTCAAATAGAGACAGAGTTTTGCCATGTTGGCCAGGATGGTCTGGAACTCCTGGCCTCAGGTGATCCACCCGCCTCAGCCTCCGAAAGTGCTGAGATTACAGACGTGAGCTACCGTGCCCAGCCTCGCTTTTGCATTTCTTATTTATTTATTTATTTTTTTTTTTTTAATAGAAACAGGGTTTTGCCATGTTGCCCAGGATGTTCTGAACTGCTGGCCTCAGATGATCCACCTGCCTCGGCCTCCCAAAGTGCTGAGATTATAGATGTGAGCCACCACGCCCAGCCCCACTCTGCATTTCTACAGGGGTTTTCGTCCAAGATATTTGTGTATGGGAGTGTTTGGTTGGTGTTTCCCCACTCCCGAGATAAAGATTCACAGACTACTTGTTCATAACAGTGCTACAGGGCCCGGTGCCTGTGACAGCCACACTGGATCCACAAAAAGAATGTATATAGATGGATGGATGAACAAATAAATTGTGGTCCATCCATGCAAGGAATGGACTATTATTCAGCCATTAAAAGGAATGGATTACTGATACATGCCTCAATATAGATGAACCTCAAAAACATGAAGCCAGGTGAAAGAAGCCAGACACAAAAAGCCCCACATTGTATGATCCATTCATATGAAGTGTCCAGAACAGGCAAACCCACAGGGACAGAATGCGGATTGGGGGTTGTCCAGGTCTGGGGAAAAGAGGGAATGAGGGTGACTGCTTATTGGGTACAGGGTTATTTGGGATGACAAAATGGTTATCTGGGATGACAAAAATGTTTTGGAGGGCCAGCCATGGTGGCTCACGCCTGTAATCCCAGTACTTTAGGAGGCTGAGGTGAGCAGATCACTTGAGCTCAGGAGTTTGAGACTAGCCTGGGCAACGTGGGGAGACCCTGTCTCTACTAAAAATAGAAAAATTAGTCAGATATGGTGGTACCTGCCTGTGGTCCAGCTACTCTGGAGGCTGAGGTGGGAGAACTGAGTTGCTTGAACCTGGAAGATGGAGGCTGCAGTGAACAGAGATCGCACCACTGCACTCTAGCCTGGGTGACAGAGCGAGACTCGGTCTCAAAAGAAAAAGAAAAAGAAAATGTTTTGGAACCTGATACAGGTGATGGTTGCATAAATGCACTGAACGCCACTGAATTATACATTTTTATTTTTACTTTTTTTGAGACGGAGTCTCGCCCTGTCGCCCAGGCTGAAGTGCAGTGGTGCAATCTTGGCTCACTGCAACCTCTGCGTCCCAAGTTCAAGTGACTCTCCTGCCTCAGCCTAAGTAGCTAGGATTACAGGCGTAAGCCATTGAGCCCATTCAATTGTACATTGTTAAATGGTTAATCCTATGTACTTTCACCTCAATTTAGGGGAAAGAAAAAAAAAGAATGCATTAGTGTCCTTCCGTGGCTCCCAAGCACTCTCTTGCACCCCTGCATAGCAGTAAGCTTCTAGAAGGGATGATTCCCTCCCTGAGTGCAGCAGCCCCGGGTATGTGTATTGAGGGAGCCACAGATACATGTTCAGAAGAATCATGCAGCAGGCACCCCCTTAAAGACAAATGGGAGGCCGGGCGCAGTGGCTCACGCCTGTAATCGCAGCACTATGGGAGGCCGAGGCGGGCGGATCACCTGAGGTCGGGAGTTCGAGACCAGCCTGACCAACATGGAGAAACCCCGTCTCTACTAAAAATACAAAATTAGCCGGGTGTGGTGGCCCATGCCTGTAATCCCAGCTACTCGGGAGACTGAGGCAGGAGAATCGCTTGAACCCATGAGGTGGAGATTGTGGTGAGGTGAGATCGCACCTTTGCACTCCAGCCTGGGCAAGAACAGCGAAACTCCACCTCAAAAAAAAAAAAAAAAAAAAGACTAATGGGAGAGGCACAAACGTGCAGTTGATAAGTTCATAAAGGGTTAAGGGGAAGAAGTGGGGCAGAGGAATGCTGCTTACGCACAGTAGACCAGGAGCTCGGTGGTCACCTTTCGATGTCTCTTGCTGAGCAGATTCATGGCCAAACAGGTGTAGTTCCCTTGGAGGTTTGGCGACATTAGTAACAGTGAGAAAGAGTTGACTGTCAGGTTGTGGCCAAAGGACTCGCTGCTGGAATTCAGGGCCTGGAACCACCATTCAACCATGGGTGGTGGCCTGGAGCTGCTGTTGCAGCTGAAGTCCACGTGGGAGCCCCTGGCTGCGTAGAGGGTGCCGTTGGGGAGTATGCCAGTGGCCACGATGTGGACCTCAATCTGATAGGGGCCGCCTGGGAATGACAGGGGGAATAGGATGGCACTAATTATGTAAGAGCTCATTCGATTGCCTTACCAACTCTAATATATAAATGAACAAGAAATAGCCAATGAAGAGTATGGTATCTATCTAATACTATGTGACAAATGCTATGCCAAGTGCCCTGATACATTATTTCATTTAATCCTGGGTGACTATGTGAGATTTTATTAGGGGGATAAATCTTTACAGAACAGCAAAAGTATACACTGCTCCTTTAAAAAACAAAAAACTGTAAGGGCTAGGCACAGTAGCTCATGCCTGTAATCCTAGCACTTTGGGAAGCTGAGGTAGGAGGATCACTTGAGGCCAGGAGTTCCAGACCAACCTGGGAAACACAGTGAGACCCCATTTCTACAAAAAAATTAAAAATTAGGGCCAGTGCGGTGGCTCATGCCTGAATTCCCAGCACTTTAGGAGGCCAAGGCAGGTGGACCACATGAAGTCAGGAGTTCAAGACCAGCCTGGCCAACATGACGAAACCCTGTCTCTACTAAAAATACAAAAATCAGCTGGGCATGGTCGCACATGCCTGTAATCCCAGCTACTAGGAAGGCTGAGGCAGGAGAATCGCTTGAACCTGGGAGGTGGATGTTGCAGGGAGCCGATATTGCGCCACTGCACTCCAGCCTAAACAACAGAGCAAGACTCCATCTCAAAAAAAAAACACTGCAAGGGCTAGGCACAGTAGCTCATGCCTCTAATCCTAGCATTTTGGGGGCTGAGGTAGGAGGATCACTTGAGGCCAGGAGTTCCAGACCAACCTAGGAAACATAGCTAGACCCAATCTCTATAAAAAATTTAAAAATTAGGGCCGGCACGGTGGCTCATTCCTGAATTCCTAGCACTTTGGGAGGCCGAGACAGGCAAATCACTTGAGGTCAGGAGTTCAAGACCAGCCTGGCCAACATGACTAAATCGTATCTCCACAAAAATTACCAAAATTAGTTGTGAGTGGTGGCACACATCTGTAATCCCAGCTACTCGGGAGGCTGAGGCAGGATTGCTTGAACCTGGGAGGCAGAGGTTGCAGCGAGCCAAGATCACACCACTACACTCCAGCCTGGGCAACAGAGCGAGACTTCATCTCAAAATAAATAAATTAAAAAAAAGCCAGGTGTGGTATCACGTGCCTATAGTCCCAGGCCCCCCCAGCAACTGGGACTACAGGTGTATTCCACCATACCCAGCTAATTTTTGTATTTTTAGTAGAGACGGGATTTCACCATGTTGCCCAGGCTGGTCTTGAACTCCCAGGTTCAAATGATCCACTCACCTTGGCCTCCCAAAGTGCTGGGATTACAAGTGTGAGCCACCACACCTGGCCAAAAAATTTTATTAAAGTTTTGCTGGCCAGGCATGGTGGCTCATGCCTGCAATCCTAGCATTTTGGGAAGATGAGGCAGAAGATCACATGAGCCCAGGAGTTCGAGACTAGCCTGGGCAACATGGCAAAACCCCATCTCAAAAAACACCAAAGAAGGCCGGGCGCGGTGGCTCACGCTTGTAATCCCAGCACTTTGGGAGGCCGAGGCGGGCGGATCACGAGGTCAGGAGATCGAGACCACGGTGAAACCCCGTCTCTACTAAAAATACAAAAAAATTAGCCGGGCGTGGTGGCGGGCGCCTGTAGTCCCAGCTACTCGGAGAGGCTGAGGCAGGAGAATGGCGTGAACCCGGGAGGCGGAGCTTGCAGTGAGCCGAAATTGCGCCACTGCACTCCAGCCTGGGCGACAGAGCGAGACTCCGTCTCAAAAAAAAAAAAAAAAAAAAACACCAAAGAATTTGCCAGGCGTGGTGGTGCAGGTAGGTAGTCCCAGCTATTTGGGAGGCTGAGGTGGGAGGATCACTTCAGCCCAGGAGGCGGAGGTTGCAGTGAGCTGTGATTGTGCCAGTACACTCCAGCCTGGGTGACACAATGAGACCCTCCCTATCTCAAGAAAAAAAAGAAAAGGAAAAGCTTTGCCGAATCCTGTTCTAGAACAGTCTACAGCTGCTGCCTTCCTGTTCTTTGCTGTCCTCTTTGACATCAGAATTCACTTATTTCCTTACCCACCACAAATATAGGTTGGCCAGTCAAGAGCTACAAAAGGTTCATTTACTTCTCAGTATCTTGAATTCCTTGCTAACAGGAAAAGTTAACTTATCTTCAGCTATTTACTCTTCAGAACAGCAATTTTATTCGAAAGTGACTTTAGAATGCACCACACAGTCTGTGCTAATCAGTTAATGTGTACTTCTCCAATGGGATGAGGTCTGTGGGAAAACTTACAGACTGTGGTATTACCTTTATAGGCAAAATCAACAACCCACTTTCTCTTGATCGCCCTAGTGATTGCCATGCAAAGAGCCCATCCCAGCGATCTGCAGGCTCCTATAAGCACCAATCTCTGCTACAGATAAGCTTGGCAGGCCAGGCATGGTGGCTCATCCTGTAATCCCAGTGCTTTGGGAGGCCGAGGTGGGTGGACCACTTGAGGTCAGGAGTTTGAGACCTGCCTGGCCAACATGGTGAAACCCCATCTCTACTAAAAATACAAAAATTAGCTGGGTGTGGTAGAGCATGCCTGTAATCCCAGCTACTCAGGAGGCTGAAGCAAGAGAATCATTTGAACAAGGTCAGGAGATCAAGACCATCCTGGCTAACATGGTGAAACCTCATCTCTACTAAAAATACAAAAAATTAGCCGGGTGTGGTGGCGGGCGCCTGTAGTCCCAGCTACCCTGGAGACTGAGGCAGGAGAACGGCATGTACCTGGGAGGCAGAGCTTGCAGTGAGCCGAGATCGCGCCACTGCACTCCAGCCTGGGCAACAGATTGAGACTCCGTCTCGAACAAGCAAACAAACAAAAACAGATAAGCTTGGCAAGACCCAAATTAATCAATCCTTGGGCAAGAATCACCCCACCTTCTGACCAAGCACAAACAAGTTTTCTTCGGTGTACCCAACATTCCTTTTCCCTAGGAGCCTACACTGTGAGAAGGCATAGCAACACCACCACCAACCCAGACAAAGCGCTGCTGGTGGGTCCATATCAGACAGGCCCATCAGCCAGGAAACATGGATCTTTCCTGAGATTCCCTTTTTTGGAAGTTTGGAGTGAAGGCCACATCACTGGCTAGAGAGGAGCTTCCCGTCCCCCAAACCCAAATGAATCCTAAGCCTCTTGGAGGTCGACACAGACCAGCTTCCTCATTGCTCACGTGCTAGCTGGTTCCATTGTTCCCTAAACACTTGCTTGGCCTGAGAAAAACAGACACAGGGAGAGCCTGGCACTGTGTGCCATGAAATCTGACTGGGATCTTTCATGGGCTGATCTATCTCTCGATATCTCAGCTCCTCAAATGCATATGTAAGAGACAACATCTTTTAAAAAAAAGAAAAACACAAAGTTGGCTGGGCACGATGGCTCACGCCTGTAATCCCAGCACTTTGGGAGGCCGATGTGGGCGGATCACCTGAGGTCAGGAGTTCAAGACCAGCCTGGCCAACATGGTGAAACCGTCTCTACTAAAAATACAAAAATCAGCCAGGTGTGGTGGCGCATGCCTGTAGTCCCAGCTACTTGGGAGGCTGAGGCAGGAGAATCATTTGAACTCGGGAGGCAGAGGTTGCAGTGAGCCAAGATCACGCCACTCCTGGGCAACAGAGCAAGACTTCGTCTCCAAAAAAAAAAAAAAAAAAGTCGGGCCCAGGCACGATGGCTCATGCCTGTAATCCCAGCACTTTGGGAGCCCAAGGCGTGTGGATTACCTGAGGTCAGGAGTTCGAGACCAGCCTGGCCAACATGGTGAAACCCTGTCTTTTCTAAAAATACAAACAATTAGCCAGGCGTGATGGCACATGCATGTAATACCAGCTACTTGGGAGGCGAGGCAGGAGAATCGCTTGAACCCGGGAGGCAGAGGTTGCAGTGAGCTCAGAATGCACCATTGCACTCCAGCCTGGGCAACTAGAGCGAAACTTTGTCTCAAAAAAAAAAAAAAAAAAAAGCACAGGGTCAGCTAGGCACAGTGGCTCACCTCTGTAATCCCAGCACTTTGGGAGGCCGAGGCAGGCGGATCACTTGAGGTCAGGAGTTCAAAACCAACCTGGGCAATATGGCAAAACAAAACCCTGTCTCTACTGGAAACACAAAAATTATTCAGGCGTGGTAGTGGGTGCCTGTAATCCCAGCTACTTGGGAGGCTAAGGCAGGAGAATAGCTTGAACCCGGGAGGCGGAGGCTGCCATGAGCCGAGATCAGGCCAGTGGGTGTGACCAAGTGAAACCACGTCTCAAAAAAAAAAAGTGTACCAGGATATGGGAAGGGCTGTGACACCTTCCCTATCTGACCAGCCTGTCTGCAGGTAAACACATGGCTGTTCCAATATCATACCCACTCCAATTTGGAGGTAGCAGGGATGGGTCAATTAATGAAATAAACAGCTGTGTGGCCGGGTGAGGTGGATCATACCTGTAATCTCAGCATTGTGGGAGGCTGACACAAGAGGATCACTTAAACCCAGTAGTTCAAGACCCGTCTGCTGAGCAACATAATGAGGCCCTGTCTCTGCAAAAACATTTGTTTAATTAATTAATTTATTTACTTATGTATTTTTTTGAGATGGAGTCTCACTCTGTCGCCCAGCTGGAGTGCAGTGGCGAAAACTCAGCTCACTGCAAACTCCACTTCCTGGGTTCAAGTGATTCTCCCACCTCAGCCTCCTGAGTAGCTGGGATGACAGGCATATGTCACCACGCCCAGCTGATTTTTTTGTATTCTTAATAGAAATGGGGTTTCACTATGTTGGCCAAGGCGGTTTCAAACTTCTGACCTCAGGTGATCTGCCCACCTTGGTCTCCCAAAGCGCTGGGATTACAGGCGTGAGCCACCACTCCCGGCCTAAATTTAAAAACTGAAAAAAGAAAAAAGAAAGAAACGGCCTTGGCAGCCCTTAACTGCTCTGGACCAAGGGATTTCTGTACATTTAGAAGCAGAGTCCCAATCCCAATGGCAAGACCCTTCAACCTCACCTTTCAATTAACAAAGAGCAGTGCACACTCCTGTTGTGAGATGAGTGATGAATGGACACCGCAGGTGCCCATTCCAGGCAGGTTGAATTGCCCTGGGCCTACAGAAAACCTGACCTCCTACAAGACAGAGACACCATGAAAGGGGCCGGGCGGAGACCAAACTACACCGGTCGTGGTCAAGAGATCTTTACTGGAGGTATCGAGCGGTGGAGGTATCAAGTGGCACCACGCAAGGAGAAAGAAGAGAAGAGAGGAGAAGAGAGGAGAAGAGAGAGAGCTGCTGGTGTGCTGGGTTTTATATCCCTTGGGCCTACGTGGGGCGGGCCCAAGGGAAGGCGGGAGATGCTGCTTTCTGATTGGCCCTCCTTTGGCGGGTTCAGACAGTGCCCGGTCAAGGAGGGGAGAAGAACCCGGAACCGGCGCCATTAAGGTACCCCTGTTACCTAACACACCAAATGCCCACCGATGGACAAGCAGAGGACCAGGGAGTAAGGAGAGAGAAATCCAGCAACTTCCCTACTGCCATTTCCATGTTTCTACAGCATCTCTGTCCATTCACATATCCCCAGCCACTTGCAGATAACAAATTGTCATATCTTGGGATTTGTTCCCCCTAGATTCCAAGGCCATGTTAGAATGTTTCCAAATTGTTCTCCTTAAGAGAAGGAGGGGGCTGGGCAAGGTGGTTCACATCTGTAAGCCCAGCACTTTGGGAGGTGAAGGAGGGAGGACTGCTTGAGTCCAGGAGTTCAAAACCAGCCTGGGCAATATAGTGAGACCTTGTCTCTACAAAAAAACTAAAAAAATTAGCCAAGTGTGGTGGCACACACCGTTAGTCTCAGCTACTTGGGACGGTGAGATAAAAGAATCACTTGAGTCTAGGAATTCAAGGCTGTAGTGAGCCGAAATCACACCACTGCACTCCAGCCTCGGTGACAGAGTGAGACCCTGTCTCAAAAAAAAAAAGAGAGAGAGAGAGAGAAGGAGGTAATGTGACCCAGCTAGCAACCACATCAGTGAAAAGATCTGGGCACATAGAGTCCCCAACCCACAGCAAGACCTGTTTGAAAGACCCAAATGAGGCCAGGCGCAGTGGCTCATGCCTGTAATCCCAGGACTTTGGGAGGCTGAGGCGGGCAGATCATGAGGTCAGGAGTTCAAGAACAGCCTGGCCAACATGGTGAAACCCCGTCTCTACTAAAGATACAAAAAATTAGTCAGGCGTGGTGGTGCACGTCTGTAATCCCAGCTACTCAGGGGGCTGAGGCAGGAGAATCACTTGAACCCAGGAGGCAGAGGTTGAGCTGAGATTACACAATTGCACTCCAGCCTGGGTGACACAGTGAGACTCTGTCTCAAAAAAAAAAAAAAAAAAAAAAAGGACCCAGATATAAACTGGTTGATTGTTGAGATCTTGAGATGGACTATCCCATGGGAATCCCATCGCTAGCTTAACCACTGGATCCAGTTCAAGTGTGCTGAGGGCTACATGAGTTTATCTCATTAATGCATACCACAAATCTGTAACTCGTTCCACCGTTACCCTCGATTTCACAGACAATAAAACTAACACTGGAGTTCAAGCGACTTTCCCAAGGTCACACAGACAACAACAGCTAATAGAACGTGGATTTGAAACTAGTCATCTGGACCACTCCGCAATACCACTGCCATCCCAGAAAGAGAGGCTGAATCAAACCTAATCTATTTTCCCAAATCTATGCAAAAATGAGGGCCAACTCCAATCAGAGATGTCACGCCCTCCCCACTGGCCACTGTCAGGGGAGCAACACAGGGTTCTGAGGCAGAGAGGGGTCTGATGTTTGGCCCAGGGACCTCCTAAGATGAGAACCAGGAGACCAACCCCAGAGGGCTCTGGTGTATTTGAACCAAAGGGTATCTGTGTCTGGTCTTCACAAACAAGCCCTACATCAGTCAAGGACCCCATGTATTTCCAAGTGAAGAAATTTCCATACTATGAATCACAGCACAGTAACTAAGACACGCACAGGACTTCCCTGGAGGGAGTGCAAAGTGCCACTGGAATTCAGTGACATTTTTATTCCTTTTTTTTTTTTTGAGACAGACTCTTGGCTCTGTCACCCAGAATGGAGTGCAATGGTGCAATCTCAGCTCACTGCAACTTCCGCCTCCCCGGTTGAAGTGATTCTTGTGCCTCAGTCTCCCACATATCTGGGATCACAGGTGCGCGTCACCACACCTAAGCTTTGCATTTTTAGTAGAGATGGAGTTTCACCATGTTGGCCAGGCTGGTCTCAAACTCCTGACCTCAAGTGATCCACCTGTCTCAGCCTCTCAAAGTGCTGGGATTAGAGGCGTGAGCCACTACACCCAGCCATGAGTTCAGTGGTATTTTTAAAGTTGCAAGTTCACGTTCACTGTAACAAGACCTTGCCTTTATCTCCCTACAGGGCAATCATGAAACTAATCCATCCGCCAATAAACTTAGCCAATGATTAACAAATCAGTGTCTGATCAAGTCATCATAAACTAAAGAGAGTGATGATAAAGAAACAAAAATTTGCAATGTCACCTTACTCCACTGTGGATAAAAGATAAGGTTATTCATTGATGAGATGGACAGGAAGGGATGACTAATTATTTTGGGCAGGTGGACTGAGGGAGACCAGCGAGCACTTGCCCGTAGGCTCACAGTGGGAACCAAACAGTCGGGCCAAGATGGGTGACATTTTTTTATGCACCCCTTCATTCCTGGCATCACCCAGGAATTTATCTATGGCCTCTCCAGACACAGAAACACTGCTCTAATGGACGATGCCCTAATCTTTGAGAATTGGCAGAAACCTTAGACATCATCCCAAAACCGAGAAGTGTCCTGGAGGCCTCTCTTTCCTTTATCCTCTACTTCTGATCCAGCAGCGAGTCCTGCTGGTCTCCTTCCAAAATATTTTCCAAACCTGTGCATTTTCACCAAGGCCACTGTCACCACCCTGTCTGGTCACCGACTCTGTATACCTCCAATTGGCTTCCCTGTTTTATTTCATCAGCTCTTCTTGATACCAAACACATACATTTTCCATGTGCAAATGAAATGGTGCCACACCCCTGCTGGAAGCTCCCGGAGTTTCTCCTGCACACAGAATAAAATCACAACTCCTAGCCAGGCACA
This sequence comes from Hylobates moloch, assembly GCF_009828535.3. Lineage (NCBI taxonomy): Eukaryota > Metazoa > Chordata > Mammalia > Primates > Hylobatidae > Hylobates > Hylobates moloch. Next base: position 14,778,957 of record NW_026652287.1, on the reverse strand, counting down.
TGGCTTACGCCTGTAATCCCAGCACTTTGGGAGGCTGAGGTGGGTGGATCACCTGAGGTCAGGAGTTCAAGACCAGCCTGGCCAACATGGTGAAACCCCCTCTCTACTAAAAATACAAAAATTGGCCGAGCGTGGTGGTGCGAGCCAGCTACCCGGGAGGCTGAGGCAGAAGAATCGCTTGAACACAGGGGGCAGAGGTGGTAGTGAGCCGAGATCACGCCACTGCACTCCAGCCTGGGTGGCAGAGCAAGACTCTATCTCAAAAAAATAAAAAATAAAAAAATAAGGATATCAGTCAAACTGGGCTAGTGCCCACCCTAATGATGTCTTCTTAACTTGATTGTATCTGCAAAGATCCTATTTCCAAATAAGCTCACATTCGTAGATACCAAAGGTTAGGACTTCCACACATCTTTTTGGGGGACATAATTCAACCCATAGCACAGGTCCTACTTGGCTCCAGTCTAGCCTGGCCTCCCGTATTTCACACGGCCTGCCCTCTTACACACAAGGCCCCTGCCACGCCGGCCTTCTCCCTATCTGTGAATGCACCACACTCAGCTCAACCTGTCCTGTTCTGCCTGGAAAGAGAATTGGCAGAATTCTTCTCTTATTTTTTCAGAGACAGGGTCTCTCTGTCACCCAGGATGGAGTGCAGTGGCATGATCATGGCTTACTGCAGTTTTGATCTCCTGGGCTCAAGAGATCCTCACACCTCAGCCCCTCAAAATGCTGGGATTACAGGCATGAGCCACTGTGCCCAGCCCTACTTACCAATCAGTTTAAATGTCACTACTTCAGGCCGGGCGCGGTGGCTCACGCTTGTAATCCCAGCACTTTGGGAGGCCGAGGCGGGCGGATCACGAGGTCAGGAGATTGAGACCACGGTGAAACCCCGTCTCTACTAAAAATACAAAAAATTAGCCAGGCGTGGTGGCGGGCGCCTGTAGTCCCAGCTACTTGGAGAGGCTGAGGCAGGAGAATGGCGTGAACCCGGGAGGCGGAGCTTGCAGTGAGCCGAGATCGCACCACTGCACTCCAGCCTGGGTGAGAGCGCGAGACTACGTCTCAAAAAAAAAAAAAAAAAAAAAAAGTCACTACTTCCAGGCCAGGTGCAGTGGTTCATGTCTGTAATCCCAGCTTTTTGGGGGACCGAGGCGGGTGGATCACTTGTGGTCAAGAGTTCGAGACACACCTGGCCAACATGGAAAAACCCCATCTCTACTGAAAATACAAAAAAATAGCTGGTTTGGTGGCACACATCTGTAATCCCAGCGGCATGAGAATCACTTGAACCCGGGAGGCAGAGGTTGCAGTGAGCCAAGGTGGCACCACTGTATTCCAGCCTGGGCGACAGAGGGAGACTCTGTCTCAAACAAACAAACAACAACAAAAAAGTCACTACTTCCAAAATCTCCCCTCTGGCCTCCCAATTTAAAATGTTTCAGGGGCTGGGTACGGTGGCTCACGCCTGTAATCCCAGCACTTTGGGAGGTCGAGGCGGGCGGATCACAAGGTCAGGAGATCGAGACCATCCTGGCTAACATGGTGAAACCCCGTCTCTACTAAAAATACAAAAAATTAGCCAGGCGAGGTGGCAGGCGCCTGTAGTCCCAGCTACTCGGGAGGCTGAGGCAGGAGAATGGCGTGAACCCAAGAGGCGGACCTTGCAGTGAGCCGAGATTGTGCCACTGCACTCCAGCCTGGGCGACAGAGCAAGACTCCGTCTCAAAAAAAAAAAAAAGTTTCAGAAAAATCACATTAACTTGTTTCTCATCTGTCCGCCCCACTAGGCTGCTCACTCCTCAAGGGCAGAGACCTTGTCTGCCTTCTTCACACCTGTGGTCCAGTGCCTAGAACAGTGTCTGGCATCAAGCTCTCAATGAGTCTATGCTGAATAAAGGAATTATTAGGTTCTTTATTTTACAGATGAGGCATCTTGGATCCAGAACAGTGATCACATGTGTATTTCCCTATTTTATTATTATTATTATTATCTTTTTTTTTTTTTTGAGACAGAGTTTCACTCTTGTTGCCCAGGCTGGAGTGCAATGGCGCAAGCTCGGCTCACTGCAACCTCCGTCTCCCAAGTTGAAGCGATTCTCTTGCCTCAGCCTCCCGAGTAGCTGGGATTACAGGTGCACACCACCACACCTGGCTAATTTCTTGTATTTTTAGTAGAAACAGGGTTTCACCATGTTAGCCAGGCTGGTCTTCAACTCCTGACCTCAGGTGATCTGCTCACCTCGGCCTCCCAAAGTGCTGGGATTACAGGCGTGAGGCACCACGTCCAGCCTATTCTGTTTATTTTTATTTTGAGGCAGGATCTCACTCTGTAGCCCAGGATGGAGTACAGTGGCACCATCTTGGCTCACTGCAACCTCCATCTCCCAGTTCCAGCGATCCTCCCCACTCAGCCTCCTGAATGGCTGGGACTACAGGTGCATGACACCATGCCTGGTTAATTACTATTTTCTAAACTTTTCGTAGAGATGGGGTCTCACTACATTCCCCAGGCTGGTCTCAGACTCCTGGGCTCAAGCAATCATCCCGTCTCAGCCTCCCAAAATGCTAGGATTATGGGCATGCGCCACCGTACCTGGCCTCCCATGGGTACGTCTACTAAACTACATGCCCCGAATCCAGAGCATGGATGTCCTTCTAACCCAGTGACCAGCAAACTCTCTCTGTAAAGGGCCAGAGAGCAAATAAATTTGGCTTTGAAGCCCATAGGATCTATGTTACAACCACTCACCTCTGCCATAGTTAGTAACAAAGAGATAATATGTAAATGAATGAATGTGGCTATATTCCAATAAAACTTTATTTACAAACACCAACATTTCAATTTCATATGATTTTCTTTTTTTTTTTTTTTTTTTTTTTGAGACAGGGTCTTCCTCTGTCACCCAGGCTGGAATGCAGTGGTGTGATCACAGCTCACTGCAGCCTCAACCTCCCTGGGCTCAAGCGATCCTCCCACCTCAGCCTCCTGAGTAGCTGGAACTACAGGCACACACCATCACACCCAGCTAGTTTTTTCACTTTTTGTAGAAACGGGGTCTCGCTATGTTGCCAGGGCTGGTCTCAAACTCCTGGGCTCAAGTCATCTGTCCGCCTCAGCCTCCCAAAGTGCTGGGATTACAGACGTGACCCACTGCACCTGGCTTTCATATGATTTTCATGTCACAAATATCCTTTTTTTTAAAACCATTTAAAAATATAAAAAATATTCATAATCGGCCAGGCATGGTGACTCACGCCTGTAATCCCAGCACTTTGGGAGCCCGAGGCAGGCAGATCACAAGGTCAGGAGATCGAGACCATCCTGGCTAACACGGTGAAACCCCATCTCTGCTAAAAATACAAAAAAAAAAAAAAAATTAGCCGGGCGTGGTGGCGGGCACCTGCAGTCCCAGCTACTCGGGAGGCTGAGGCAGGAGAATGTCATGAACCCGGGAGGTGGAGCTTGCAGTGAGCTGAGGTAGCGCCACTGCACTCCAGCCTGGGCGACAGAGTGAGACTCCATCTCAAAAAAAAAAAAAAATTCATAATCTGCAGGCCATACAACAGCAGGCGGTAGTTTACAACCTCGCACTCTAAATTCTTTTTTGAATAATTTTTTGTAAATATGGAGTCTCACTATGTTAACCAAGCTGGTCCCAAACTCTTGGCTCAAATGATTCCCCTGCCTCAGACTCCCAAAGTGCTGGGATTACAGGCATGAGCCACAGCACCCGGCCTGCTGTAAATTCATACATGTGTATCAGCAGATATGATAGACTGTTTTAGGAAAGTGCAATAGGAAAGGTGGCTTATGCCAAGCCCTGTACTTAGCACCGTAGTATAAGAGTGTTTGCTATAGCTGGACACTGTGGCTCATGCTTGTAATCCCAGTACTTTGGGAGGCCGAAGTGGGCAGATCACGAGGTCAGGAGTTCGAGATCAGCCTGAGCAACATGGTGAAACCCCGTCTCCACTAAAAATACAAAAATTAGCCAGGAGAGGTGGCAGGTGCCTGTAATCCCAGCTACTTGGGAGGCTGAGGCAGGAGAATCACTTGAACCCAGGAAGCAGAGGTTGTGGTGAGCCGAGATTGCATCACTGCACTCCAGCCTGGGCAACAGAGTAAGACTATGTCTCAAAAAATAATAATAATAAAATAAAAATAAATAAGAGTGCTCACTACACCTGACAAGGCAGACAATGTATTATCCCCCATTAACAAATGAGAAAACTGGAGCTCAGAGATATGAAGCTACTTATTCAAGGTGACACAGAACTCAGTGACAGCCTTTGCACTGGAATTCAGGCAGTCTGAATTGACTCCATGTTTTTTTTAGAGGCAGGGTCTCCCTATGTTGCCCAGGCTGGAGTGCAGTGGCTATTCATAGGTGCAATTACGGTGCATTGCAGCCTGGAGCTCCTGGACTCAAGCAATCCTGACTAGCTGGGACTACAGTCCCACACCACTGCACCTGGCTTTGATTATGATATACTGTAACTTTGTTACATAATAAAATGGTTTTTTTTTTTTTTTTTTTTTAGACGGAGTCTCGCTTTGTCGCCCAGGCTGGAGTGCAGTGGCGCGATCTTGGCTCACTGCAAGCTCCGCCTCCCGGGTTCACGCCATTCTCCTGCCTCAGTCTCTCCAAGTAGCTGGGACTACAGGTGCCCGCCACCACACCCGGCTAATTTTTTGTATTTTTAGTAGAGACGGGGTTTCACCGTGGTCTCGATCTCCTGACCTCGTGATCTGCCCGCCTCAGCCTCCCAAAGTGCTGGGATTACAAGCGTGAGCCACCGCGCCCGGCATAAAATGGTATTAATAGCAAAGATGATATTAACAACAAGCTAAAAATAAAAGCTTATTAATATGCCAGGAGCCTTTTAAAGCACTTTATTTGTTTATTTTTCTTTTTTTTGAGATGCAGTCTAGTTCTGTCGCCCAGGCTGGAGTGCAGTGGCACGATCTCGGCTCACTGCAACCTCCACCACCCGGTTCAACCGATTCTCTTGCCTCAGCCTCCTGAGTAGCTGGTATTACAGGCACCCACCACCATGCCCGGCTAATTTTTGTATTTTTAGTAGAGATGGGGGTTTCACCACGTTGGCCAGGCTGGTCTTGAACTCCTGACCTCGGATGATCTGCCCGCTCGGCCTCCCAAAGTGCTGGAATTAAAGGCATGAGCCACCATGTCTGGCCTAAAGCACTTTATAAACTGGTATCTATTATTCACAGCAATTCTAAGAAGCAATATATATATTTTTTTTTTTCCTGAGACGGAGTCTTGCTCTGTCGCCCAAGCTGCAGTGCGGTAGCACGATCTTGGTTCACTGCAACCTCTGCCTCCCAGGCTCAAGCGATTCTCCTGCCTCAGCCTCCCAAGTAGCAGGGATTACAGGCGTAAACCACCATGCCTGGCGAATTTTTTTTTTTTTTTTTTTTGAGATGGAGTCTCACTCTGTTGCCAGGATGGAGTGCAGTGGTGCAATCTTGGCTCACTGCAACCTCCGCTTCCCAGGTTCAAGCAATTCTCCTGCCTCAGACTCCCAAGTAGCTGGGACTACAGGTGCACGCCACCACGCCCAGATAATTTTTTATATTTTTAATAGAGATGGGGTTTCACCATGTTAGCCAGGATGGTCTCAATGTCTCGACCTCATGACCCACCCGCCTCGGCCTCCCAAAGTGCTGGGATTACAGGCGTGAGCCACTGCACCCGCCGGCATTTTTTGTATTTTTAATAGAGATGGGGTTTCACCATGTTGGCCAGGCTGGTCTTGAACTCCTGACTTCAAGTGATCCACCCGCCTTGGCTTCCCAAAATGCTAGGATTACAGGCATGAGCCACTGCACCCAGCCACAGAAATTCTTTTTATCTCCATTTTACAGGTGAGGAAATAGAGGTGTGAGAGGTCCCTCAGCTTCCAAGTGGCAGGGCCCAGAATGAATTCCAGGCCATCCGAACCCAAAACCCATATTCCTGACCATGGTCTCCTCCTTTCCAAGGCTCCGAGCACCTCTCCAGCCCCGGTCCCTGCCAGCCCCACTTACTGGCCACCTGCAGCCACACTTGGAACCACTGAGTCACATTCAGGATCTCCTGGCAGGTATAGTTTCCCTCATCTCCCAGGCTCAGCGACTCAATGTGCAGGGAGGTGGCATCCACTAGAGAGAAGCGAGGCTCAGCTGGCTGGAGGCTAGAGTTGGACGAGAGAAGGAAGACAGGCTCCGAGTCGTTCCGGTACCAGGTCACCAGGCCCCTCAGTCCCGAGATGCTGCCACAGTGCAGAGTAACATTCTCATGAACTTCTCCAATGACAACAGCCTCCAATCCTGTACAAGGCAAGATCAAGCTATTACTACCCTTCTTAATTTCTAAACAATGTCCCTTTTTGGACAGTCCTCCTGTATTAGGATTTTTTTAAAAATCAGGTATTTATTTTTTTTTTTTTCAAGACGGAGTCCCACTGTGTCACCCAGGCTGGAGTGCAATGGCACTGTCTTGGCTAACTGCAACCTCCGCCTCCTGGGTTCAAGCTATTCTCCTGCCTCAGCAACCCAAGTAGCTGGGATTACAGGCGCATGCCACCACGCCCGGCTAACTTTTGTATTTTTAATAGGGACAGGGTTTCACCACCACATTGGCCAGGCTGGTCTCGAACTCCTGACCTCAGGAAAGGTCAAGCTCATGCCTGTAATCCCAGCACTTTGGGAGGCCGAGACGGGTGGATCACAAGGTCAAGACATCGAGACCATCCTGGCCAACATGGTGACACCCCGTCTGTATTAAAAATACAAAAAATTGTGGCCAGGCATGGTGGCTCACGCCTGTAATCCCAGCACTTTGGGAGGCCAAGGTGGGCGGATCACCTGAGGTCAGGAGTTCAAGACCAGCCTGACCAACATGCAAAAACCCTGTCTCTACTAAAAATACAAAATTAGCCAGGCGTGGTGGCACATGCCTGTAATCCCAGCTACTAGGGAGGCTGAGGCAGGAGAATCGCTTGAACCTGGGAGGCGGAGGTTGCGGTGAGCCAAGATCGCATCATTGCACTTCAGCCTGGGCAACAAGAATGAAACTCCGTCTCAAAAAAAAAAAGAAGTACAAAAAATTAGCTGGGCATGTAGTCCCAGCTAGTCAGGAGTCTGAGGCAGGAGAATCACTTGATCTGCCCTCCTCGGCCTCCCAAAGTGCTGGGATTACAGGCGTGAGCCACCATGCCTGGCCACAATTTTTTGTATTTTTAATACAGACGGGGTGTCACCATGTTGGCCAGGATGGTCTCAATGTCTTGACCTTGTGATCCACCCGTCTCGGCCTCCCAAAGTGCTGGGATTACAGGCGTGAGCCACCGTGCCTGACTGTATGTGTTCTTAAGATGCAAAAACACATACAGAGCAGCTGGGCATAGTGGCTCATGCCTGTAATCCCAGCACTTTGGGAGTCCAAGACAGGCAGATCTCCTGAGGTCAGGAATTCGAGACCAGCCTGGCCAACATGGTAAAATCCCATTTCTATTAAAAATACAAAAATTAGCAGGACGTGGTGGCACATGCCTGTAATCCCAGCTACTCGGGAAGCTAAGGTGGGAGAATCGTTTGAACCCGGGAGGCGGAGGCTGCGGTGAGCCGAGATTGCGCCACTGCACTCCAGGCTGGGTGACAGAGCAAGACTCGGTCTCAGAACAAAACAAACAAACAGAAAACACGTACAGAACTTCTGGTATGTTGGGACTCTTGGCCAGTCACTGACAATAATGAACTTGTAGTAGGTAACAAACATAGCCCCAGTTGTCCACCCAGCCTGCCCACCATCCATGCCCCACATCACTGGGGGGCCGTCCCACTCTTAGTGAGGACTCAGCCATGAGCCCTGTTTTGGCCAATGGGATGTTGGGAATGTGACACAAGCAGAGTCTTTAAGGCGTTTGTCTATAATCACTAGAGAAATGCAAATCAAAACTGCAATGAGGCCGGGAGCAGTGGCTCATGCCTGTAATTCCAGCACGCTGGGAGGCCGAGGGAGGCAGTTTCACTTGAGGCCAGGAGTTCGAGACTAGCCTGGCCAACATGGTGAAACCCCATCTCTGATAAAAATGCAAAAATTAGCCAGGCATGGTGGTGCACGCCTGTAGTCCCAGCTACTCAGGAGGCTGAGGCATGAGAATCACTTGAACCCAAGAGGTGGAGGTTGCAGTGAGCCAAGATTGTGCCACTGCACTGCAGCCTGGGTGACGGGGCAAGACTCTGTCTCAAAAACAAGAAAAAAGCAAACAAACGCCGGGCTCCACGCCTGTAATCCCAGCACTTTGGGAGGCCGAGGCGGGTGGATCACCTGAGCTCAGGAGTTCGAGACCAGCCTGGCCAACATGGTGAAACCCCGTCTCTACTAAAAATACAAAAACTTAGCTGGGCGTGGTGGTAAGTACCTGTAATCCCAACTACTCAGGAGGCTGAAGCAGGGGAATCACTTGAACCCAGGAGGCGGAGGTTGCAGTGAGCCGATATTGTACCACTGTACTCCACCCTGGGTGACAAGAGTGAAACTGTCTCAAATACATAAATAAACAAACTACATGGTACAGACCCAAGTTGTCTCAGTGGCTCCAGCCTGGCCCATTCTAGATCAGCCTTCAGCTAGTCATCGATCCCCAGGCAGATCAGCAGAGCCACCTAACCAACCACCCAAGCCTGTGGGTAATAAGCACTACTGTCATTTTGGGGTTGTTTCTTATGCAGCATTACTGTGGCGATAAATAATTGATACAGAACCCAAGTGGCTTTATTTGCCTAGAAATCCAGAAGGGGTAGAAAGAAGAGGGCTTTGGCTTTGTTTCCCCTGTCCCGCTGCTCTCTCTGCCTCTCCCTCTCTCTCCATCTCAAATGGCCATAGAGTTCAAGTTCTCTCAGAAGCTCCATGCAAGAATGGGCTGGCAGTAGGAACTGTGTGCCCACTTTGGACAAGGCACTGGGAATCCCATGGTGGACACAACACACAGAAACCTCCAAGAGTTCACAGTCTAGTGAAGAAAAGAGAGAATAAACTGGCAAGTACAATGCAGTGTGATAAACACCAAGATAAGGCCGCAGAGAAAGGGCTCCTAAGTCCAACTAGGGCAAATGTCAGGAAACACTTCCCCCAGGAAGCCAAACTGAGATCTGATGGACAAGTAGGAATCAGCCAAGAAAAGGTGAGGATGGGTTCCCAGGCAAACGGAGCATGTTCAAAAGCCCAGATCAGCAGCCGCATCGTGTTAGAAATACAAATTATTGGCCAGGCGCGGTGGCTCATGCCTGTAATCCCAGCACTTCGGGAGGTCGAGGCGGGTGGATCACGAGGTCAGGAGATCAAGACCATCCTGGCTAACACGGTGAAACCCCGTCTCTACTAAAAACACACAGAAAAATTAGCCGGGCGTGGTGGCACACACATGTAATCCCGCCTAGTCGGGAGGCTGAGGCAGGAGAATCGCTTGTACCTGGGAGGTGGAGGTTGCAGTGAACCAAGATCGCGCCATTGCATTCCAGCCTGGGTAACAGAGCAAGACTCTGTCTCAAAAAAAAAAAGCAGGCAAGAATTCTTTGTATTTATTTTTTTGAGATGAAGTCTCGCTCTGTCACCCAGGCTGGAGTGCAATGGCGTAATCTCGGCTCACTGCAACCTCTGCCTCCGGGTTCAAGTAATTCTCCCGCCTCAGTCTTCTGAGTAGCTGGAATTACAGGCACCCGCCATCATGCCCTGCTAAGTTTTTGTATTTTTGTAGAGACGGGGTTTCACCGTGTTGGCCAGACTGGTCTTGAACTCCTGACCTCAGGTGATCTGCCCGCCTCGGCCTCCAAAAGTGCTGGGATTACAGGCGGGAGCCACCGCATCAGCCAAGAATTGTTTTTAAATTATTAGGACTGGGAACCCAAATTATCCAGTGGCAACCCCCACAATGGAAAGGAAGATGAAATTTAGAGTTACAGATGCAACATGTCTTCATGCGACCTGCAGACCTGCCCCTTGCCTAACTCCTTGGCAAAGAAATAAAGGAACAGTGGCTTGGAAAAAAGCCGTGGTGAAACTTTAGTCTTGGAACTTGAGCTAACATTGTTTTCTCCTTCCAGGCGTAGAATGACATGATCACAAAAGAAACCATTTGAAGACATTTCACTTCTCCTGGCTTGGCTTACTCCATTCTTTTTTAAACCACTGTATCTGAAGGTGACTTTGGAGATCATCTAGTCCAGAGATGTGGCTGCCCTGTGGGCTGGGTTGAAGATGAGATTGAGTCCTGGCTCAGTGGAAAAGAACACAGTCATCGATTAGTGATGTCTGACATAGACGTGGAAGGGGGAGTTCTTGCCTGCCAGTCCTATACCTTCTCACTTTACTATTGAGAAAATTGAGATTTAGGAAGATTAAGTTATTCAGTTAAAGTCCCAAGCAAATCACTGGGAGATGTGGGATTGTCACTGAGGTCACTTTACCCTGGTCTCCTGCACCAGACAGGATGCAATGATAAAATACAGTAACAATTTTAGAAGTCATTCGTATGGTGTCCAGAGGGTCCTTCTTGCCCCCCAACCTTAAATGTACAATAGGAAATAGAAGAGGGAGTAATATAAACTCCCTGATGCTGCCCATGTATTATTATTTACAGAGTAAGAGTTATACCCAAACTTTTATTTATTTTTTTAAAGCAACTTTTCCCAAGAATAACCTAGGATTTCCAATCCAGGGTAGCTAGTGGATGCATATAAGTTGTCTGGCATTGAATGTCAGGAGAAAAATTTTTTCCCCAAAAACTCCCAACTTAAAAAACAAACACATGACAAAAATACACCAAGCTCAGGAAGCCCCCTGGCATCATACATAAAGGTGAAGCAGGTCTGGGCATCAAAATAGCTGGGCAAAGGCCCAACACGGTGGCTCACACCCATAATCCCAACACTTTGGGAGGCCGAGACAGGAGGATCGCTTGAGTCCAGGAGTTTAAGACCAGCCTGGGCTCAAGCGATTGTAGAGACCGTCTCTACAAAAAAATTTTAGAAATTAGCTAGGCGTGGTGGTGCACGCCTGTAGTCCCAGCTACTTGTAGGCTGAGATGGGAGGATCAGTGCAGTGATTGCGCCACTGCATTCCAGCCTGGGCAACAGAGCGAGAGCCTGGCTCGGAAAAAATAGCTGGCCATAGCAGTGGAGATACGTTCCCCATGGGGCGGGTGGCAGTCAGCCTGAAAGCCAGGTCATTCCAGCAGGATGACCTCATCCCAGGGTTCTTCTCACTTCCCAGGTTCCTGGTGTTCATCGTGCAGGAAACACTGCAAACAGCTGGGGAGACGGGAATACTTGACAACCACCTTTCACGTCCAGAGATGACCAACAGGGAACTGTCCTTCTCCCCCGCCACACACACCCCAGCACAGTGATTACTCAGCCAAATGCCTGCAGGGCCAGCAGGTAACACCCATGACTGAAGGTGGGGGTGCAACTATTACAACAGGGAGAGGTGGAACAAATTTGGGCTCACATGCCCTAGATAATAGGATGACCACTGCCCAATTCCAACTGGGAAAACAGGCCCCGTGTTGCCAGACCTTCAGATTTTTCCAGATAAACTGGAAATCTAGAGATGTTATTGTTTTTAAATGGTTGGTTAAAAAAAAGCAAAATAAAATTGTATGAGCCTAACAGTTAGGAACTTTTGGCACTTGTTGCTAAGAAGCTCCAGCATAATTTACAACCCATCTCCAGAAACGTGCAAGAGGAGACCAGTTGGGTGGAGCAGACCCGGGAACACAACAAGTAGCGCTCTGCCTGCATCCTGGCAAACTTCACCACCTCCTGGCTCCATCTCCTCTCCCTGCACCCCAGCCTCCTCCCAGCTTGTCACACTCCCAGCACACAGTAGGCATGCACAGTAGGCATGCTGGTGAATTAAATTCAAATATATATAAATAGTTCAATCTTTTCACATTCTACGTATTTTTGTAAGCACCCCTCAATTCTTTTTTTCGTAGCAAAGCAGACCATAGATGAAGCATTTCAGACCTTTTGTCAATCATGTCAAGTGTGAGGGGAAGTCTTTTGTAAGTCAGCCAAGTATTTCAAAATAAAAAGCTTTTCCAAAAGTAAAGGCGGAAGACCCAGCTTTGAAGGCGCTGGTTGGCACAGGAAGACTTGCAAAGGTGTGTAGGGAAGTCCACCGGTTACAGGTGTAAGGCGAGTTCAACCTTGGGCAGAGGGACGAGAAAAATAAAGTGCGAGTCTCGAGTTTGAGCACCAGCGTATCAGGTATTAATAATACCAGAATGCGAATTTACATCCGACGCTTAAAAAAAAATCACTTTCCCGGCACACGTGCCTCTTTATTTTGCCCCCGCACCTCGGCTCGGCTCCTCTGCAGCCTCGCCGGCTGCCCACCCCAGGAGGCTGGGGGTATCTCGCCCTGCACCGGGCGCCCGGGAAAATTCCTTCCTGCAAAGACGGCCGAGCTGCGAGCAGGAAACCGAGACCCTCCTGGGGCAGCTTCTAGGCTGGGGCCACCACGGATCCGGGCGGAGTCGGAGGGAATTGGGTCTCTCGTTGTCCCCTCCCCACCGCTGACTGGGAAAACTCAACTTTTCCCTCCAGATCACGGCCCCTTACCTACGGCGACCCAGCTGGCCAGGAGCGCCCCGAGGCAGACGAGGACGCGGGGCTCGTGCGTACGGCCGCCCGCGGCCATCTCGCCCCAGATCCCGGCTCAGGAAACGCAGGATCGGGCTGGGCTGGATGTGTGTGCCCCAGGGCCCCGGGGCCCGGGGGACCCAGGGCTCCTCCCAGGTCCTCGGAAAGGCAGAGTGGCCCCACTTTCTCGGCCCCCAGGAAGGATGCTTGGCTGAGCTGGGTGTCCAGGGCCGGGAGCGGCGCTCGGCTGCAGGCTCGGGTCCCTGCTCCCGAGCGCCCTGGCCAGGGAGGGAGGGCGCACCCCGCCCCCTGCGCCCGCCTGCCCACTCCCGCAGGCGGAAAACAACAGGAGCGGGCTCCCTCCCGCCTCCCAGCCAGGCGGGAGCCCAACTTCCTCTACCTTGGCCAGGGAGGAGGGCTTTCTGCCGAGGGCGCGCCGGGCCAGGTCCCGCCGGGCCAGAGGCGGGGCGCGGAGGCTGGGTCCTCCCTTAGTCCACTCCGCCCGGGACAGCAGTACCGAGTCGCGGGGACAGCGGGCGGGACGGAGCCCTGCAGCTGCCGCAGGACGCACCCCCCGCCGCTGCCCCGGGCTGCAGAACCCGGAGGAGGCTGTTGCCAAGCTGCAGAACGCAGGACCCCCCTGGCAGTCCCCGCTGAGCGTCTCGAGGGATTCCCCTCTGTGTCCCTGGGCGCAGGGCGGGCGCCAAGGCCGCCATCGCTTCCTTTTCTTACCCTCTGCAAACGGGAGCCAGAGAAAGATGATCCCCTGACCTTCAGCCAAAGCAGCCACGAGACTCCTGTTCTCCAGTGAACTGGCTGGGACCACACAGTGAGAGCGAGCGCCAAGGAGTCCTCAGGACGTGTTTCTCAAGAGTTTTGTTTTTGCTTTTCCCCTTTTAGTTCTCCCACCCCCTACCCAGTCAGATTCCCAGGCTAAGCTCCTCGCCTCCCTGCCATGCCCTCATCCCATTCTGTCCTGGAGAAAATGCGGCTTTGATATCCTCAGGAAGAGCTATCCATAAAACAGACCTAGGAGAAACTTCCTGCTTCGAATAATAATAATAATAATATGGCCAGGCGTGGTGGCTCACGCCTGTAGTCCCAGCACTTTGGGAGGCCCAGGTGGGTGGATCACAAGGTCAGCAGTTCGAGACCAGCCTGACCAACATGGTGAAACCCTGTCTCTACTAAAAATACAACAATTAGCCGGGCATGATGGCGGGTGCCTGTAATCCCAGCTACTGGGTAGGCTGAGGCAGGAGACTCGCTTGAACCCGACAGGCGGAGGTTGCAGGTTGCAGTGAGCCGAGATCGCGCCATTGCACTCCAGCCTGGGCGACTGAGCAAGACTCCGTCTCGAAATAAATATTAAAATTAAAAAAATAAAAAATAAATAAAATCACTCGTTCTGTTGTTCAACGGCCTCTTATTGAAATGCTTCTTCCATGAGGAAATCCTCTTGAAACCACTTTAAAAAAAAAAAAAGTGTTTCTCTGGTGAACTGAGCCATGAAGCTGAACAGTTCTGCCTTTTTTACTTTTCTGTTTTTTATTTTTTTGAGACAGGGTCTCACTCCAGTTGCCCAGGCTGGAGTGCAGTAGCACAATCATACCTCGCTGCAGCCTCAAACTATCAGGCTCAAGTGATCTCCCACCTCAGCCTCCCGAGTAGCTGGGACTACAGGTGTGCACCACCACACCCAGCTAATTTTTGTATTTTCAGTAAAGACAGCGTTTCGCCGTGTTACCCAGGCTGGTCTTGAACTCCTGACCTCAAGTGATCCACCCGCCTTGGCCTGCCAAAGTGTTGGGATTATAGGTGTGAGCCACCACGCTCAGCCCTTTTTTATTCTTTGCTCAAATATTTTAAAATAACTGTTCATCAGCCGAGCACAGTGGCTCACACCTGTAATCCCAGCACTTTGGGAGGCCGAGGCGGGCGGATCACGAGGTCAGGAGATCGAGACCACGGTGAAACCCCGTCTCTACTAAAAATACAAAAAATTAGCCGGGTGCGGTGGCGGGCGCCTGTAGTCCCAGCTACTCGGAGAGGCTGAGGCAGGAGAATGGCGTGAACCCGGGAGGCGGAGCTTGCGGTGAGCCGAGATTGCGCCACTGCACTCCAGCCTGGGTGACAGAGCGAGATTCCGTCTCAAAAAAAAAGGAGTTAGAGACTAGCCTGGCCAACATGGTGAAACCCCATCTCTACTAAAAATACAAAAATTAGCCAGGTGTGGTGGCAGGCGCCTGTAATCCCAGCTACTCGGGAGGCTGAGGCAGGAGAATCGCTTGAACCCAGGAGGTGGAGGTTGCAGTGAGCCGAGATCGCGCCATTGCACTCCAGCCTGGGGCAGAAGAGAAAGACTCCGTCTCAAAAAATAAATAAATAAATATTTTTTATTAGATGATTATTTCTGTGTCCTGTCTCAGAAACTTTTGCCTACCTGCAGGTCACAGAGATATGCTCCTGTGTTTTTCTAGAATTTGTATGGCTCAATTTTTTTTTTTTTAATTTGAGACAGAGTCTATTGCCAGGCTGGAGTGCAGTGCACAATTTTGGCTCACTACAACCTCCACCTTCAGGGTTCAAGCGATTCTCCTGCCTCAGCCTCCTGAGTAGCTGGGACTACAGGCATATGCCACCATGCCCAGGTAATGGTTGTATTTTTAGTAGAGACGGGGTTTCACCATGTTGGCCAGAATGGTCTCCATTTCTTGACCTCGTGATCCGCCCGCCTCAGCCTCCCAAAGTGCTGGGATTACAGGCGTGAGCCACTGCGCCCGGCCATATGGCTTAAGTTTTATCATTAGGTATGTAATCCTATACAAATTTTTTTTTTTTTCTTTTTTGAGATGGAGTTTCACTCTTGTTGCCCAGGCTGGAGTGCAGTGGCGCAATCTCGGCTCACTGCAACCTCCGCCTCCTTGGTTCAAGTGATTCCCCTGCCTCAGCCTCCTGAGTAACTGGGATTACAGGTGCTCAACACCACACCTAGCTAATTTTTGTATTTTTTTAATTAGAGATGGGGTTTTACCATATTGGCCAGGCTGGTCTTGAACTCCTGACCTCAGGTAATCCACCCGCCTTGGCCTCCCAAAGTGCTGGGATTACAGGCATGAGCCACCACCCCCCGCTGATAACAGCTTTATTGAGATATAATTCATACCATAGAATTCTCTCAGTTAAAGTGTACAATTCAATGGCTTTTAGCATAGTCACAAGGTTGTACAGCCATTACTACCATAAATTTTAGATTTTCATCACTCCAAAAAGACACCCCATATCCTTTAGCTATTACCTTGCTATGGTTTGAATGTGTCCTCCAAAAGTTCATGTGTTGGAAACTCAGTCCCTCTACCTTCAAGAATGGATTAATGTTGCCATTGTAGGAGTGGTTTTGTTATAAAAGCAAGCACTCTCTGGTTCTCTTGCTCTTGTCCTCTTGCCATGTGATGCCCTCTGTTATGTTATGATACAGCAAGAAGGTCCTCACCAGATGCTTGTTCCATGCTCTTGGACTTCTCAGTCTCCAGAACCATGAGCTAAATATACTTTTTTTCTTTATAAATTACCCTACCCAGTCTGTGGTATATATGCAACAGAAAACAGACTAAGACACACTCACAATTTCCCCACCCCCTCCAACCCCCAGCAATCATGAATCTACTTTCTGTCTCTATGGTTTTGCTTATTCCAGACATTTCATGTTAACAGAAGCAAGCAATATATGTTGTGACTGGCTTCTTTCACTTAGCGCAACGTTCTCAAGGTTCATCTACATTGTAGCTTGTATCAGTACTTCGTTTTATTTTATGGCCAAATTATATTCCATTGTATGGTGATGTTAGTAGCAGTGAATCCATACGGGTCTGCAGCAACCTGAATCCTTGCCTCCTCAGAAGAGAGAATTCAACCAAGGGGCATAAAGACAGAGTTAGAAACCAAGGCAAGTTTCACAGCAGGGGTGAAAGTTTATTAAAAAGTTTTAGCCGGGCGTGGTGGCTCATGCCTGTAATCCCAGCACTTTGGGAGGTAGGCAGATCATCTGAGGTCCAGAGTTGGAGACCAGCCTGACCAACACGGAGAAACCCCGTCTCTACTAAAAATATAAGATTAGCTGGGCGTGATGGTGCATGCCTGTAATCCCAGCTACTCTGGAGGCTGAGGCAGGAGAATGGCTTGAACCTGGGAGGTGGAGGTTGCTGTGAGCTAAGATCACGCCATTGCACTCCAGCCTGGGCAACAAGAGCGAAACTCTGTCTCAAAAAAAAAAAAAAAAAAAAAGTTTTAGAACAGGAATGCAAGGAAATAAAGTACACTTGGAAGAGGGCCAGTAGGGAGCTTGAGAGATTCAAGCGCATGGTTTGACCTTTGACTTGGGGTTTTATATGTTGGCAGTCTGCATGTACAATGGCCTGCCAGCACTTGGGAGGGGCTGCATGTGAGTGTGTTTACTGAAGCTATATGCGTGCTCACTTGAGGCGTTCTTCCCTTATCAGTTGAGTGTTCCTAGAGGAAGGTCATGTACCAGTTAAACTCCACCATGTTGCCTCTTCATGCACATGCTTAAGCCCACTCACCCAACTCCTGAGATCTTACTGGGAAGCTGCTGATCACCAGTTTCTGGTGTTTCTATCTACTGGGAGACTGTCTTTCCCTGGCATCGGCTGCAACCAATGATTATTTTAGAGAGACAGTTTAACAGCTGCCTGATCATCTCCTGATGGGGCGGAGGAGCCTCTCCTTCCCTGCTCAGATCTGACTAACTACTTACTGCAACAGAGATACCACCTTTTGTATATCCATTCATCTGTTGATTGATAGTCAATGAATATTGAAGCCATGAAGTGACTCAGAACCTGAGGCACTTCTTTCCTAAAGTCCTCCACTCCCTACTCATCATTCCACCTCTAGAAAGAAATTGATTTTGCTTCCCTTGCTTGCCTTACTGTGAACAGAGTGACATTTTTTAAAGCCTACCTCTCTTTATTTACAGTGGGTTTTCTGGCCGGCCGCGGTGGCTCAGGCCTGTAATCCCAGCACTTTGGGAGGCTGAGGCAGGCAGATCACTTGAGCTCAGGAGTTCGACAGCAGCCTGGGCAACATGGTGAATCTCCATATCTACCAAAAATACAAAGAAACTAGCCGGGCATGGTGGTGTGCGCCTGTGGTCTCAGCTACTCAGGAGGCTGAGGTGGGAGGAGTGCTTGAGCCTGGGAGATGGAGGTTGTAGTGAGCAGAGATCGTGCCATGGCACTCCAGCCTGAGTGACAGAGCGAGACTCTGTCTCAAAAAAACAAAAAAAAAGATAGAATGGGCTTTTTGTTTGTTTTTCATTTTTGCTTTTGTTTTTTGAGACGGAATCTTGCTCTGTCACCCAGGCTAGAATGCAGTGGCATGATTTTGGCTCAGTGCAACCTCCACCTCCTGGGTTCAAGCAATTTTCATGCCTCAGCCTCCAGAGTAGCTGGGATTACAGGCTTCTGTCACCAGGTCTGGCTAATTTTTGTATTTTTAGTAGAGACAGAGTTTCACCATTTTGGCCACGCTGGTCTGGAACTCCTGACCTCAAGTGATCCTCCCACCTCAGCCTCCCAAAATGCTGGGATTACAGGTATGAGCCACCATGCCTGACCTAGAGTGGCCTTTTTGTATGCCAATGCACCTGGCTGGAATTTAGTCAAGCAATACTTTATGCCATTATTTTTTTCTTTTTTCAACAGTTTTAGTCAAACTATTTTGGATGTGTAGTTGGAATTCCCAATTTCTTAGGGTCCCAGTGAGACAGGAATAATACAGGGTGGTCACAAGAGAATAGAAATTCCAGGTGGCAGTTTCACATGACTACCAAAAGGAAACTTTTGCTGCAGAAGTAAGGGGCCAATAAGACCCTAAAAAACCAGGGTGTGGACCAAGCTGGCTAAGACCAACTGGACCCAACACGGTGCTGGATTTGATGTAGGTTTCACCAAGGACCTCATTATATACTCATTAATATACTAAATCCCACACCCATTGGGCATGGTGGCTTATGCCTGTAATCCCAGCACTCTGGGAGGCTGAGGCAGGCAGATCACCTGAGGTCCAGAGTTCGAGAACAGCCTGGCCAATATGGTGAAACCCCATCTCTACTAAAAATACAAAAATTAGCCGGGCATGGTGGTGGGAGCCTGTAATCCCAGCTACTTGGGAGGCTGAGGCAGGAGAATCTCCTGTACCTGGGAGGCAGAGGTTGCAATGAGCCGAGATTGTGCCACTGCACTCCAGCCTGGGTGACCGAGTGAGACTCTGTCTCAAAAAATAATAATAATAAATAAATCCCACACACACCAGGGCCATGATAGTTCCGGAAACACCCATATTTGGTGTAAAAATGGGTAGCACCACAATTCTGAGAAACCTCAGATTCTTCCCAAGAATCTTCATGAATATTCCACTCCTTGGTTAAAGAAACCCAAAAGAGCCGGGCGCGATGGCTCATGCCTGTAATCCTAGCACTTTGGGAGGCTGAGGTGGGTGGATCACCTGAAGTCAGTAGTTCGAGACCACCCTGGCCAACATGGTGAAACCTCGTCTCTACTAAAAACACAAAAATTAGCCAGGTGTGGTGGTGCCTGCCTGTAATCCCAGCTACTTGGGAGGCTGAGGCAAGAGAATCGTTTTAACCCGGGAGGCGGAGGTTGCAGTGAGCCAAAATCGCGCCACTGCACTCCAGCCTGGGCGACAGTGCGAGACTCTGTATCAGAAAAAAAAAAAAAAAGAAACCCAAAAGGTAGAAACCCCAAGTCCCGGCCGGGCGCAGTGGCTCACGCTTGTAATCCCAGCACTTTGGGAGGCCGAGGCAGGCGGATCACGAAGTCAGGAGATCGAGACCACGGTGAAACCCTGTCTCTACTAAAAATACAAAAAAATTAGCCGGGCGTGGTGGTGGGCGCCTGTAGTCCCAGCTACTCGGAGAGGCTGAGGCAGGAGAATGGTGTGAACCCGGGAGGTGGAGCTTGCAGTGAGCCGAGAGCGCGCCACTGCAGTCCGGCGTGGATGAAAGAGCAAGACTCCGTCTCAAAAAAAAAAAAAACCCCAAGTCCCATTGGACGCTGTCTTGAGTCCGCCCGCACTCCCCTTTCTTGAGTGTGTATTTTTCGCTTTGCAATAAATCTTTGTACTTTCATCATTTTCTGACTCACTCTTGAATTCCTTCTCCAGATGGTGTCAAGAGCCTGGATACTGGCTGGGGTTGAGGTCTCAGCAGCCTCTGTCTAAAAAAAAAAAATAAATTACAGTTTAGGGGACATGCAGCCTCTGACTCCAAGAGTTTGAACCTCCCCAAATTACTCCTGGAAATAACATCACTATTGTAAAACCTAAGATCAGAGCTTGGGAAATTTTTCAGACCCTGCACTTGATGGATGGATCGGCTGATACCATCCAGACAGATAATCTGGCTCAACCAGCTCTGCCATCCCACCCAGGAGCAGAAGACAGCAAGAAAAACTCACTTCGATCCCCTGATTCCATCTCCAACCTGACCAATCAGCACTCCCCACTTCTCAAGCCCTCACCCGCAAAGTTATCTTTAAAAACCCTGATCTCTGAATGCTCTGAGAGACTAATTTCAGTAACAGTAAAACTCCGGTCTCCCGCACAGCCAGCTCCGCATGAATTACTCTTTCTCCATTGCAATTCCTGTTTTTTTTTTTCCTTTTTTCTTTTTTTTTTTTTTTGAGACAAAGTCTCGCTCTTGTCCCCCAGGCTGGAGTGCAACGGCGCAATCTCAGCTCACTGCAACCTCCGCCTTCCGGGTTCAAATGATTATCCTGCCTCAGCCTCCTGAGTAGCTGGGATTACAGGCGCCTGCCACCACGCCCAGCTAATTTTTGTATTTTTAGTAGAGACGGGGTTTCACTATGTTGGCCAGGCTGGTCTTGAACTCCTGACCTCAGGTGATCCACCCACCTCGGCCTCCCAAAGTGCTGGGATTACAGGTGTGAGCCACTATGCCTGGCCTTCCCTGTCTTAATAAATCTGCTCTGTCTAGGCAATAGGCAAAGCAAACCCAATGGGCAGTTACATTATCGTCTTACAGATGAGGAAGCTGAGGCTCAGGGAAGTGAAACAACGTTCCAGATAAAGTCACAGCCTCAAGTCCATGTTTATAAAATGCTGCCCTGGGTTATAGCATTCCCTACAGTAGTGGTTCTTTTTTTTTTTTTTTTTTGAGGAGTCTCGCTCTATCTCCCAGGCTGGAGTGCAATGACACGATCTCGGCTCACTGAAACCTCTGCCTCCTGGGTTCACGTGATTCTCCTGCCTCAGCCTCCCGAGTAGCTGAGATTACAGGTGTGCGCCACCATGCCTGGCTAATTTTTGTATTTTTAGTAGAGACAGGGTTATACCATGTTGGCCAGGCTGGTCTCAAACTCCTGACCTCAGGTGATCTACCCGCCTCAGCCTCCCAAAGTGCTGGGTTTACAGGCATAAATCACCACGCGTGGCCAGTAGTTGTTCTTAAACTGGGGTTGGGGGGTGGGGAGATTAAGAACTTTGTGATAAGCCTGGGCAACATGGTTAAACCCATTTTACAATAAATTAAAAAATTAGCAGGGTGTGGTGGCACGTGCTTGTGGTCCCAGCTATTCAGGAGGCTGAGGTGGGAGGATCACTTGAGCCCAGGAATTCGAGGCTGCAGTGAGCTATGATCGCACCACTGCCCTCTAGCTGGGCAATAGAGCGAGACCGTCTCTGCTGGATGAGATGTCAGGGCCCGGCATTGGCAAGTGGTGGGCTCGCAGGTCGTAGGTTAGTAAAAAGAATTTACTGATGTCAGTATAAGTTTGAAAAAGAAAAAAAATATATTAGAAAGAACACTGCATAAAAGTGCTGAGGGACTCCTCAGCGCGAGAGGACTGAGTGCCCTGCGGTGAATTTTCCTTCCAGGTATTTATGGACCTTAAAGCGAAAGCTTAAGGGTAATTTGGAACATATTAGCTGTGTAGGTCATGATACATGATTATATTTGTAGACATTTTGGTTCCTTAATGTCAGCCAGGGTTTGCACAATGAGTTTTGATATGCATGCATTTCAGAGATGTATAGGAATTCTAGTTACAGTCCAGGCGTGTTGGCTCATGCCTGTAATCACAGCGCTTTGCGAGGCCGAGGTGGGCGGATCACTTGAGGTCAGGAGACCAGCCTGGCCAACATGGTGAAACCCCGTCTCTACCAAAAATATAAAAATTAGCTGGGCATGGTGGTACATGCCTGAATTCCCAGCTACTTGGGAGGCTGAGGCAGGAGAATCGCTTGAACCCAGGAGACCGAGGTTGCAGTGAGCGGATATTGTGCTACTGCACTCCAGCCTGGGTGACAGATCTAGACGCCATCTCAAAAAAAAGAAAAAAAAAAAGAAAAGAAATTCTAGTTACAAATTTTTTGAGGAAAGAAGCCTGGAACCAGATGCCAGCTTTAGATTAAAAATAAACAAATAAACAAAAAGAAAGAAAGATCAACTCAACAAAAGGCAGATTAATTGGAGAAAAGGCATCTAGATTTATTAATGTGAACAAGAGGGGAAACCACAGAGGAATTACCCACACCTCAAGGGAATGTGGAACATTAAATATCATTTTGAGATTACAGAAAGACAGGGGCTTCCATCCTGGCAAAACCGGTTATTGGAGGGAAAAAAGGAATTCAGGGGGAAATAAAGGATTACTAGGGAAATGAATGGGTCAGGAACTAGAAGAGAAATTAACTTGTAAATAGACGTCTTTGAAATGTGAATGAGCCTGACATTATCTTATGAAAGGATCTGTTCAGGTGTGGTTACCTTCTGGGTCTTCCTTTCTGCAATAGATAAAGAGATAACAGGGAGAGAAAGAAAGAACAATTGTTTCTAATTGGGGGGTCTGGATTTTAGGTAGATAAACTTCCTGTGCTTTTAGAGGGGAGGGAATATCAGGGAGATCCTTCTTCAGTTCAGCGAATCAAAGCCTCCATTTCTGGGTCCCAACAAAACAAAAAAGCCAATCCTGCTGGTCTAAACTGGAATTCTAAACTGGGTCGGTCTGGCCCAGGAAGTGGGGGAAAAAAAAAAACTCACTTACAAACTGGAATCACCAGGTGGCGCTCTCGGCCCTGAACAGAATCTGGGTTCCACAACCAAGGTCATCTCAGAGATAAAAGTTGGTGCAAGCTTCATGGAACTCCAAAAATTTCAGATTATTGGTTCAACCAATAGCCTTCACCTTCCAGAGGAGGAAAAGTGTCCCAGAGTTGTTAAACAGCTTGCTCAAGGTCACAGCTCATGGACAAAGGCAGGGCTCACCCGCTTGTCTAATCCTGGTATTTCTAAAATGTATCACATATAGCTCCCTGACCCATTCAACAAAGCACAGTATGCACAATGCAATATTTTCTTGTGATAATTCAAAGAATGAACTTTTGTGTATGAATATCGGGAACATTGGTGTCTGTGCTGTGCTATCTATGGGAACTAGATAGATTAGAGGACCTTTATCCCACACACAAAATGGCTCTGGACTACTGTTTCTTTGTTGCAACAGCTACCTACATTTTTGTTAATTCCTCCGAGAGGGAGGCTGTGCAGAGGTTTTGGTCCTCCTATTGGTCAGGTTTGTTTATGTTTCTCTGTGTCTTTAGGAAGAGATATTTTTCCCTTCTCTGAGCTTCAGTTTACGGCAGTCAGTAAAAGTTGCCAGCAGGGAGGAGATAATAAATAATTGGTAATTATTAATATAAATACACTTCTTGACATATTAGCAGCCAACAAACATGAAAAAATGCTCAACATTATTAATCATCAGAGAAATGTAAATCAAAACCGCAATAAGTCTGGCTAGCTCATGCCTGTGATCCTGGCACTTTGGGAGGCTGGGGTGGGAGGATGGTTTGAGGACAGGAGTTTGAGAACAGCCTGGGCAACATAGTGAAACCTCCATTTTGACAAAAGCTCTGTCACCAGGCTGGAGTGCACTGGCGCGATCTCGGCTCACTGCAACCTCTGCCTCCTGGGATCCAGGGATTCTCCTGCCTCAGCCTCTTGAGTAGCTGGGATTACAGGCACCCACCACCACGCCCGGCTAATTTTTATATTTTTAGTAGAGATGGGGTTTCACCATATTGGCCAGGCTGGTCTCAAACTCCTGACCTTGTGATCCACCCGCCTCGGCCTCCCAAACTGCTGGGATTACAGGCATGAATCACCACGCTCGGCCGCAAATAATTTTTGTTGCTGGCCTATTTCTGTTCAAAATTCTGCAGCCATAGATTTATTCTTTTGGCTAAACATTGTGCTTCCTGGATTTGTTTTAATTTTAATTTAATTTAATTTTTATTTTTAATTGTTTATTATTTATTTTTTTCAGACAGGGTCTTGCTCTGTCGCCCAGGCTGGAGTCCAGTGGTGTGACCTCAGTTCATTGCAACATCCGCCTCCCAGTTTCAAGCAATCCTCCTACCTCAGCCTCCTGACTAGCTGGGATTACAGGCGCCCTCCAACATGCCCAGCTTATTTTTGTATTTTTGGTAGAGATGGGTTTTTCCCATGTTGCTCAGGCTGGTCCCAAACTCCTGACCCCAAACGGTCCACCTGCCTTGGCTTCCCAAAGTGCTGGGATTACAGGCGTGAGCCACCATGCCTGGCCTAGTTTTATTTTTTTAAAGAGGAAGTCTCTGGAGGAGGCAGCACACTAAATTACTTCAGGATGAACAGTTCTTAGATAAAGTCTTTGTTTGTTTGAGACAGGGTCTCACTCTGTCACCCAGGTTGGAATTGAGTGGTGTGATCACGGCTTACTGCAGCCTGCACCTCCCTGGCTCAAGCCATCCTCCCACCTCAGCCTCCCGAGTACCTGGGACCACAGGTACATGCCCTTATGCCCAGCTATTTTTTGTATTTTTTGTAGAGATGTGGTGTCACTGTGTTGCCCTGGTGGGTCTCAAACTCCTGGGCTCAAGCGATTCACCTGCCTATGCCTCCCAGGCGTGAACCCCCATGCCTGGCCAATCCTTAGTTTCTTGATGGCAACCAGAAGTTTGACTGGCCCAGGAACCCAAGCAGCTTTGGTCACCAGGGCTCTCTCCTTTTGCATACCTTACTCAAAAAAGCTCCCAGCAGGCCAGGCGCAGTGGCTCACGCCTGTAATCCCAGCACTTTGGGATGCCGAGTTGGGCGGATCACCTGAGGTTGGGAGTTGAGACCAGCCTGACCAACATGGAGAAACCCTGTCTCTACTAAAAATACAAAATTAGCCAGGCGTAGTGGCGCATGCCTGAAATCCCAGCTATTCGAGAGGATGAGGCAGGAGAATTGCTTGAACCCGGGAGGTGGAGGTTGCAGTGAGCCGAGATCGCGCCATTGCACTCCAGCCTGGGCAACAAGAGCAAAACTCCGTCTCAAA